>NW_024082384.1:154127-211661 GCF_003009895.1 Hyaena hyaena | reverse complement strand
GGGGGGGAGGGGAGGATGAGCATAGAGGAGGACACTTATGGGGATGAGCACTGAGTGTTATGTGGAAACTAATTTGACAATAAACTATTTGTAAAAAAAAAAAATGATTGTATTCCTAAAGCTTAGCTACTGTATATAATTTAACTACTACTATGACTGCACTCCTATCTTTGGATGACATCTCCAAAAACTAATGGTGTACTCATACACACAACACATGTGCGTGTGCACGCGTGCGCACACACACACACACACACACACACACTGGGTTGGGAATCAGAAGGTTTGAGTTCCATTGTCAACTCTCCACTTATTACTCAACCATATTCATTAATTCTACCATCTGAAAAACTGGGAAATATGCCCTATAATCCTCTAGGGTTGTTATAAGAGTAAATACATAGGCAAGTAGTTCTTTGCAGCAGTGAGTTATATAAACACTGAACAACTAATATTTATTAAGCACCTATTATATGTGCCAGGAACTGGGATTCTCAAGACACAAAGGTGAGCATGACACAGTCACAGGGAGCAGTATTAGCATAGCATAGAAAATACAGAAAACAGACACATACTCATCCCTGGGAACATGGGTCAGAAAAGCTTTCTTAGGGGAGATAAGACCTGAATGTAAAAGAACAAACAGAAATTAGCAAGAATGAATGAGGCAGGAATTCTAGACACAAATGGATAAAGTAGATAAAGATGATAAGCTAGAGAATTAGGAAACTGATTTACTATGGGGTCTACTTTATGCCAATAATGGTAATTTATCCTATAGGTAATAGAGAGCCACGAAAAGGTTAAGCAGTGGAATGACATGATTGTATTAGCATTTTAAAGAAGAATCATTTTGGAGACACCGTAGATGTGTGGGGGTGGAATGGAGTGACACAGGATAGGAGATCAGTTAGGAGACGATTGCAATTGCAATAGTGGTACATAGAAGATCTGAATTAAGGCATGATTCCTGAGGGCAAAGTAAAAGAGGCAGTTCCAAGATACATTTGGGAGGGCAAAAATTAGTAAGGAAATTATAGAGAGTAAAGGAGATGACTATGACTTACAGATTTCTGGCCTGGGCCAGTGGATAGATGGTGTTGCCATTAACTGTTATCAGAGAGAGAAGAAGAAAACTGGAGGATGAGGTTGGAGTGGTGGGAAAAGAAAGATGATAAATTTAGTTTTAGCCCCACTGATTTTTGAGGGATGGTAGGGCATTAATGTTCTAAACGCAGTTAAAATATGAGTATTATCTTGGATTCCTGGTGAAAATCTTTGTTCCATAAATAAAAGCAACTCCAAAATATAATTAAAAGCAGGAAATTTCACTTTAAACTGTCAACAATAGTTATATAGTTAAATCTTAACTATTTTAATTAACTTCGTATTTTCATTTCTTCCTTTAACTTGGTAATCAATGGTTAGGTATTAGGTGAAATCCTGAAATGAAACTCTGGCACAGAAAAGATTCTAAAACTGATAATCCTAGTTGGTCATCTTGATCTTAGTTATGGAAGAAATCACTAGCATAAGTGATCCAAAACAGAAGTGGGAAAATAATTTAAATTTTCTTTTAGAATACACCATATAACATTTTCCATGAATAAGATGCTGTATAGTCAACCCACATGTAGTGACAACATATACTTTTAAAAAAAATTTTTTTTAATGTTTTTTATTTATTTCTAGGAGAGAGAGAGAGGCAGCGTGAGCAGGGGAGGGTCAGAGAGAGAGGGAGTCACAGACTCCGAAACAGGCTCCAGGCTCTGAGCTGCCAGCACAGAACCTGATGCGGGACAACCCAGAACTGCGAGATCATGACCTGAGTCGAAGTCGGACGCTTAACCAACTGAGCCACACAGGGGCCCCTCCAACATATGTTTGGAAGAAATACAATATAAATATAGTCATTACAAAATGAAGGCTTTTGTGGTTTTCTATCTCTAAAAGAGATACTNTTAATAGTTTATTGAGACAGAGAGACAGAGGACGAGTGGAGGAGGAGTAGAGAGAGGGGAGACACAGAATCTGAAACAGGCTCCAGGCTCTGAGCTGCCAGCACAGAACCTGATGCGGGACAACCCAGAACTGCGAGATCATGACCTGAGTCGAAGTCGGACGCTTAACCAACTGAGCCACACAGGGGCCCCTCCAACATATGTTTGGAAGAAATACAATATAAATATAGTCATTACAAAATGAAGGCTTTTGTGGTTTTCTATCTCTAAAAGAGATACTTTCAAACTCTAATCACACTCCAATGATTTCCTGATTAAGAAAATTACTTTAAAATTTAAATATTCAATCTAAAGGGGAAGATGGAGAACAGATGAGGGGTGGGGAAGGAGTGACTACAAAGGGGCTCGACAGGGGAGTTTTTTGGTGTCATGGGACTATGGTGTCCTGGTTGTGGTGGTAGTTAAATGAATATATACATATGGAAAAATTCACCAAACTAAAAAGAAGAAAAAAATCAAAGAACTTAAGATCAAAAATAAGTCAATTGCACTGTATGATAATTGTATTTTAAACCAAAAATAATTAGATAAAAAATTCAGATAGCTGAATTAGCCACATTTCAAATATTCAATGGGTAATGTGGCTAAGTGGCTGCTATATGGTATGGGTTTATATAGAAGATTTCCATCATCGCAGAACATTCCATTGGACAGTACAGCTTCAGGTACGACTATACTTTTTCTGATAAAGTACCAAAGTTTTTAAAAATGGGAGAGAGAGAGAGAGAGCAAGATGGCAGAGAAGTAGGGAGCTCCATGTATTTCGCTCGCACCCATCTCTCAAACAGAGAAGACCTGAAACCATAGGACACTGAGCCTCAGGAGTTTGGGAAGACAAAGACAGAGTACACTGGGAAGGCAACCTCATAAGTGCGTGAGTGTGAACAGGGGAAGATAAAAGCAGGCCAGTACCAGACACGCGGAGGGAGAGGAGGGAGCTCCCCTCGCAGACAGTCGGGTGAGTGGAGGGGAAAAGTAAGAGCAGCTGAAACTGCTCATAGAACTGTCCCTGGAGAAGAGAAAAACCTTGACTTGGAAGCAGAGTGTTTTTAGTTCTGGCTGGGGTGGTGAATTTGAACTGGGTGCCCCCATCCCAGAGGGCGCCAGGAAAACCTGTTATGCTGCACTCCCAGCACCATCCCCAGCAGCACAGTGATAGCAGGCCAGAGGCTGTGCCCCTGCTCTCCCGCTTGCCCCCCGCGGCGGCCTTGTGCCACCGAACTGAGTCTGCACCTATGTCCCCCAGGCTTGAACCCTGGCGACACGGAGTCTTCGAACCCTAGGCTGTACCTCCGCTCCTCCCACTCAACCTCCTGCCAGCGGGGGAAGCTGCAACATCCAGGACTGTGCTTCAGGTGGACTGGGACCTGGAAGCGACTGGGGTTTGGGACATAGAACACAGTCCACCTTAGCTACGGCCTCAGCACAGGGAGATCAGACCCAAAAGCGTGAGTTGCAATGCCTTGTTCAAGAAGGGACTGAGGCAACACCATTTTCCTCCCCACAACCACCAAGGCGGGGCCTCAGGGAGCAGCAGACAGGGCACAGTGGAGGCTAAGACCTGCTCACACCAAACTACGCCCATCCCTGCTAGAGAGCTGCTTTTATTTTTTCTTCACCAGAGCCTGGGGCAAGACCAACATAGATGCACTGCTGAGACTAATTCTAGATCAATTCTTTCTATTCAGATATATTTTCCCTTGTCTCATTCGCATACATCCCCTCTGCTGAACTGGGCACTCTGGCCATTGGTTTGCTTAAACAGACACATTTAATTCATTCTCTAGATATATATTCTACACCTCCACCACTACCTTTCTATCTGTCTCTCTGGAGTATTTAGACTATACAATTTCTCTCAGTAACATTATCTTCATTTCCATCTCCTCGTCTCTTACATTATTCTCCTCATTCTTTGAATTAAGCCTCTTAGTCTCTCTGCCTGGTCATTGTCGAGTTTCACTTTCTCCCCACCCTGTCATTTCTCTCTTTGTGTATGCTCTTCCATCAGCACTGCATACACTTTATCTGTGACTAGGAATTCTGGTTTTATGCCTTTAGACTGTCCTTTGTCATCTGAGTATTTTTCTTTTTTCTTTTCTTTTTATTTTTAATATTTGTTTCTCCTCCTTCCTCTTTTATTTTCTTTCCTTTCTTCTATTTTCCTTCCTTGCTTTTTATTCCTTTTTCTTTTTCCCTTTCGGTTTGCATGTTTGTTGGATTTCTTGGCGCATCTGTGTGCCTTTGTTCCCTGTGTGTTTGTCTCTCTGTTTTCTTTTATAGAGCTACCTCAAGAAAAAAGCCAAAGTACACATGGTGGAGAGTACCAAATACCAATACGAGAGGGATATAAAATAACCAAAGTCTCAACAAGAGAGAACAAGAGACACCATTCAAAGAACAGTTCCTGAATGGACAGGCCCTGGAAAGTCAAAGAGCTTCTTTCCTACAGCAGCGCTCACAGGTGCAGAGTGCATAACAAGCTTTTAAAACTAACAACACAGAAAGCTATCCAAAATGATGAAAGGGAAGAATTCTCCTCTAAAGAAATTCCAGGAAGAAATGACAGCTAAAGAACTGCTCAAAACAGATATAAGCAACATAACTGAACAAGAATTTAGAACAATAGTCATAAAATGAATCACTGGCCTGAAAAAAGCATAGAAGACAGCAGAGACACTACATCTACAAAGAGTATAGAGCTTAAACATAGTTGTGATGAAATAAAAACTGCTATAATGAGATGAATAATAAGATGGGGGCGTCCAATGCACAGACTGAAGAGGCAAAGAACAGAATAGGTGATTTAGAAGAAACAATTATAGAAAAAGAGGAAGCTGAGAAAAAGAGATAAACTGATACAGGAACATGAAAGGAAAATTCGAGAGCTCAGGGGTACAATCAAACGGAACAATAATCATATCATAAGAATTCCAGAAGAGGAAGAAAGAGGGAAAGGGACTGAAGGAGTCTTTGAACAAATTATAGCATAAAAATCCCCCAGTCTGGGGAAGGAAACAGACGTTAAAATACAAGAGGAACAGACAACTCTCCTCAGACGTAACTTGAATCGATCTTCTGCACTATAGATCATAGTGAAACTGGCAAAAAATAAAGTCAAAGAGGGAATTCTGAAAGCAGCTAGGGAGAATAGGGCCCTAACATACAAAGGGAAACCTATCAGAGTGGTGACACACCTATCTACTAAAACTTGGCAGGCCAGAAAGGAATGACAGGAGATCTTCAAACCGATGAACAGGAAAAATATGCAGCCAAGAATCCTCTATCCAGCAAGCCTGTCATTCAAAATAGAAGGAGACATAAAAGTCTTTCCAAAGAAACAAAAATAGAAACAATTAGTCACCACTAATCCAGCCCTACAAGATATCCTGAGGGGGGCTTTATGAGGGAAATATTGCAAGGAACGCAAAGTAACAGAGATACCACCACAAGCAAAATCCTACAAAGAACACAATGACGCCAAACGATATTTTTGAATAATAACATGAATGTAAATTGACTAAATGCTGCAGTCAAAAACATAGGGTCGTAAAATAGAGAAAAAAAACAAAATTCATCTATCTGCTGTCTGCAAGACTCATTTTAGACCTGAGGACAACTTCAGATTGAAAATAAGGGGATGGAGAAATATATATCATGCTACTGGAAGTCAAAAGAAAGGTGGAGTAGCTATACTTATATCAGACAAACTGGACTTTAAAGTAAAGACAGTAACAAGGGATGAAGAAGGGCATTATGTAATAATTATAGGGTCTATCTGTCAGGAAAAGCTAACAATTATAAATGTCTTCACACCGAAAACGGGAGCATCCAAATACAAAAAACAGTTAATCAAAAACAGAAACAATCTTATTAAAAAATGTCCTAATGGCAAGGGACTTTAATATTCCACTGACAGCAATGGATAGGTCAACTGGACAGAAAATCACTAAAGAAACAATGGACTTGAAGGACACAATGGACCCGATGGATATGACAGATATATTTAGAACTCTACAACCTGATGCCAGGGAATTCACATTCTTCTCAAGCACTCATGGCACATTCTCCAAGATAGATCACATACCGGGACATAAAGCAGCCCTTAAGAAATATAAAAGAATTGAGATAATACCATGCCCACTTTCACATCATAATGCTGTGAAACTTGAAATCAACCACAGGAAGAAGTCTAGAAAACCTCCAAAAACATGGAGGTTAAAGAACACCCTACTAAAGAATGAATGGGCCAATCAGGCAATTAGAGAAGAAATGTAAAAATATATGAAAACAAACGAAAATGAAAATTCAACAGTCTAAACTCTATGGGATGCGGCAAAGACAGTGCTAAGAGGAAAGTACAGTGAACTCCAGGCCTATTAGAAGAAATTAGACAAAGCGCAAGCACAAAATCTAAGAGTGCACCTAAAGAAACTAGAAAGAGAGCAAAAAAAAGCACCCCAAACCTAAAAGGAGAAGAGAAATAATAAAAATCAGGGCAGAAATAAACAATATACAATTAAAAAAAACAGTTGAACAGACCAATGAATGGAAGAGTGGGTTATTTTGAAAAATAAACAAAATTGACAAACCTCCAGCCAGGCTTCTCAAAAAGAAAAGACAGAGCACCCAAATAGACAAAATCATGAATGAAAATGGACTTATTACAACCAACCCCTCAAAAATGCAAGCAATTATCAGGGAACACCGTGAAAAATTATATGCCAACAAACTAGACAACCTAGAAGAAATGGAGAAATTCCTAAACACACACTCACTATAAAATTTACATGGAAAGACATAGAAAATCTAAACAGACTCATAACTAGTGAAGAAATTGAATCAGTTATCAAAAAGCTCCCAACAAATAAGAGCCCTGGGTCAGATGGCTTCCCTGGGGAATTCTATCAGACATTTAAAACAGAAAAATACCCATTCTTCTCAAGCTATCCCAAAAAATAGAAATCGAAGGAAAACTTCCAGACTCATTTTATGAAGCCAGCATCACTCCGATTCCCAAGCCAGACAGATACACAGCAGAAAAAGAGAACTACTGGCCAATNGCTATTCCAAAAAATAGAAATCGAAGGAAAACTTCCAGACTCATTTTATGAAGCCAGCATCACTTTGATTCCCAATTCAGACAGATACTCATCATAAAAAGAGAACTACTTTTCAATATCCTTGATGAATACAGATGCAAAAATCCTCAGTAAGATGCTTGCAAATTGAATTCAACAGTACATAAAAAGAATTACCCACCAGAACAAGTAGGATTCATTCCTGGGTTATTCATTACTGATTCAACATTCACAAATCAATCAATGTGATACATAGCGTTAACAAAAGAAAAGATAAAGACCACATGATCCTGTCCATAGATGCAGAAAAAGCATTTGAGAAAATACAGCATCCCGGCTTAATAAAGACCCTTAAGAAAGTCGGGATAGAAGGAACTTACTTAAACATCATAAAAGCCATCTATGAGAATCCCTCAGCTAACATCATCCTCAATAGGGCAAAACAGAGAGCTTTCCCCCTGAGATCAGGAACACGACAAGGATGTCCATTCTCACCACTGTTGTTTAACATAATGCTGGAAGTCCTAGCATCAGCAATGAGACAACAAAAGGAAAGAAATGCATCAGAATTGGCAAAGAAGAAGTCAAACTTTCACTTTTTGCAGACGACATGATACACTACATAGAAAACACCACTGATTCCACCAGAAGGCAACTAGAACTGATCCATGAATTCAGCAAAGTTGAAGGGTACAAAATCAAAGTACGGAAATCAAGAAACTGATTTCATTCACAATTTCACAAATAAACATAAAATACCTTGGAATAAACCTAATCAAACATATGAGATCTGTATGATGAAAACTATAGAAAACCTATGAAGGAAATTGAAGACACAAAGAAATGGAAAAAAATTCCATGCTCCTGAGATGGAGGAATAAATATAGTTAAAATGTCATTACTTCCAAAAGCAATCTACACCTTCAATGCAATCCCAATCAAAATTGCACCAGCATTCTTCTCAAAGCTAGAACAAACTATCCTCAAATTTGTATGGAAGCACAAAAGACCCCGCATAGTCAAAATAATATTGAAGAAGAAAACCAAAACAGGAGGCATCACCATCCCAGACTTTAGCCTCTACTACAAATCTATCATCATCAAGACAGTATGCAATTGGCACAAAAACAGACACATAGACCAATGGAATAGACTAGAGAATTCAGAATTCGACCCACAAATGGATAGGCAATTAAAATTGAGAAAGCAGGGAAGAGTATCCAATGGAAAAAAAGATAGCCTCTTTAACATGTTCCTGGGAGAACTGGGCAGCAACATGCAGAAGAATGAAACTAGATCATTTTCTCACACCATACACAAAAATAAACTCAAAATGGATGAAGGACCTGAATGTGAGACAGGAAGCCTTCAAAACCCTAGTGGAGAAAGCATGAAAGAACCTCCTTGACCTCAGCCACAGCAATTTCTTACTCGAAACATCCCCAAAGGCAAGGGAATCAAGAACAAAAATGAACTATTGGGTCCTCATCAAGATAAAAATCTTCGGCACGGCAAGGTAAACATCAGTAAAACTAATAGGCAACCGATGGAATGGGAAAAGATAGTTGCAAATGACATATCAAATGAAAGGCTAGTATCCAAAATATTTAAGGAACGCACCTATCTCCACATCTGAAAAACAAATAATCCAGTGAAGAAATGGGCATACGATATTTTTCCATTTCTCTGTGTTCTTCAAATTCCTTTATAAGTTTTCTATAGTTTTCATCATATAAATCTCCTATATCTTTGGTTAGATGTATTTCTTGGTATTTTATGGTTTTTGTACAATTGTGAATGGGATCAGTTTCTTGATTTCTCTTTCTGTTGCTTCATTATTGGTATATAAAAATGCAACTGATTTCTGAACTTTGATTGTGTACCCTTCAACTTTGCTGAATTTCACAGATTCTTTCTAGTAGGCGCTGGTGGAACTGTCAGGTTTTCTATGTAGAGTATCATGTCGTCTGTGAAAAGTGAAAGTTTGACTTCTTCTTTGCCAATTCTGATGCCTTTTCTTTTCTTTTGTTGTCTCAATGCAGATGCTAGGACCTCCAGCACTATATTAAACAACAGTGGTGAGAATGGACATCCCTGTCGTGTTCCTGATCTCAGGGGAAAAGCTCTTAGTGTTTCCCCATTGAGGATGATGTTTGCTGAGGGCTTCTCATAGATGGCTTTTATGATGTTTAGGTAAGTTCCTTCTATCCCGACTTTTTCGGGGGTCTTTATTAAGATGATGTGCTCTGTTTTGTCAAATGCTTTTTCTGCATCTATGGACAGGATCATGTGGTTTTCATCTTTTCTTTTCTTAACGCTATGTATCACATTGATTGATTTGTGAATGTTGAATCAGTAATGAATAACCCAGGAATGAATTCTACTTGTTCTGGTGGGTAATTCTTTTTATGTACTGTTGAATTCAATTTGCAAGCATCTTACTGAGGATTTTTGCATCTGTATTCATCAAGGATATTGTTTTGTTGTTCTCTTTTTTTGTTGTGTTTCTGTCTGTTTTGGGAATCTTAGTGATGCTGGCTTCATAAAATGAGTCTGGAAGTTTTCCTTCGATTTCTATTTTTTGGAATAGTTTGAGAAGAATGGATATTATTTCTGTTTTAAATGTCTGGTAGAATTCCCCAGGGAAGCCATCTGGCCCAGGGCTCTTATTTGTTGGGAGCTTTTTGATAACTGATTCAATTTCTTCACTAGTTATGAGTCTGTTTAGATTTTCTATGTCTTTCCATGTAAATTTTATAGTGAGTGTGTGTTTAGGAATTTCTCCATTTCTTCTAGGTTGTCTAGTTTGTTGTCATATAATTTTTCATAGTATTCCCTGATAATTGCTTGTATTTCTGAGGGATTTGCTGTAGTAAGTCACTTTTCATTCATGATTTTTCTATTTGGGTGCTCTTTCTTTTCCTTTTGAGAAGCCTGGCTAGAGGTTTGTCAATTTTGGGTTTTTTTTTTCAAAAAACCAACATTTGGTTTCATTGACCTGTTCAAGAGGGTTTTTTTTTTATTCTATCTTGTTTATTTCAGCCTTGATTTTTATTATTTCTCTTCTCCCACTGGGTTTGGGATGCTCTTGTTTCTCTCCTTCTAGTTCCTTTATGTGCACTGTTAGATATTGTACTTGCAGTTTTTCTAATTTATTGAAATGGGACTGGAGTTCAATGTACTTTCCTCTTAGCACTGTCTTTGCCGCATCCCATAGAGTTTGAATGGTTGTATTATCTATTTCATTTGTTTCCATAGATTTTTTAAAAATATTTTTAAGTCTGTTTACTTTTTTCAAATTTTACATTTTATTTTTTAACATTATTATTATTATTTTTTTACAAATAGTTTATTGTCAAGTTGGTTTCCATATAACACCCAGTGCTCATCCCCATACGTGCCCTCCTCCATGCCCATCTCCCCCCACTCCCATCAGTCCTCAGTTTGTCTCAGCATTCAAGAGTCTCTCATGGTTTGCCTCTCTCCCTTTCCCCCACTATTTCTCCCCTTCTTCTCCCCCATGGTCCTCCATTAAGTTCCTCCTAATCCTCTTATACGTGCAAACATATGGTATTTGTCCTTCTCTGCCTGACTTATTTCGCTCAGCATAACACCCTCAAGGTCCATCCATGTTGCTACACATGGCCAGATTTCATTTTTTCTCATTGCCATTTATTATTCCATGGTATAGATAAACCACATCTTCTTGATCCATTCGTCCATTGATGGACACGTAGGCTCTTTCCATGTTTTCGCTATTGTGGAGAGTGCTGCTATGAACATTGGGGTCCATGTGCTCCTAAGCATCAGCACTCCTATATCCCTTGGGTAAATTCCTAGCAGTGCTATTGCTGGGTCATAGGGAAGTTCTATTGTCAATTTTTTGATGAACCTCCACACAGTTTTCCAGAGAGGCTACACCAGTTTACATTCCCGCTAAGAGTGCAGGAGGGTGCCCGTTTCTCCACATCCTCGCCAGCATCTAGAGTTCTCTGATTTGCTCATTTTAGCCAGACTTTAGCCTCTCCTACAAAGCTGTCATCATCAAGATAGTATGGTATTGACACAAAAATAGACACATAGACCAATGGCATAGAATTGAAAACTCAGAGCTGGACCCAAAGGTATACAGCCAACTAATCTTTGACAAAGCAGTACAGAATATCCAATGGAAAAAAGACAGCCTTTTTAACAGATGGTGTTGGGAGAACTGGACAGCAATATGCAGAAGAATGAAACTAGATCATTGTTTCATAGATTTTTAAGTGTCTTCTCTAATTGCCTGATTGGCCCGTTCATTCTTTAGTAGGGTGTCCTTTAACCTCCATGTTTCTGAAGGTTTTCCAGACTTATTCCTGTGGTTGATTTCAAGTTGAATAGCATTGTGATATGAAAGTGTTCATGGTATGATCTCAATTCTTTTATATTTATTGAGGGCTGCTTTATGTCCCGGTATGTGATCTATCTTGGAGAATGTGCCATGTGCACTTAGGAAGAAAGTGAATTCCATAGCCTCAGGATGTAGAGTTCTAAATATGTTGGTCAAATCCATTTGGGCCATTGTGTCATTCAAGTCCATTGTTTCTTTAGTGATTTTCTGTCTAGTTGATTTATCCATTGATGTAAGCGGAGTATTAAATTCCCGTGCTATTGCCACATTCTTATCCATAAGATTGTTGCTGTTTGTGATTAATTGCTTTATGTATTTGGGTGCTAACTTATTTGGTGCATAGACATTCATAATTGTTAGCTCTTCCTGACGGATAAACCCTGTATTTATTATATAATGTCCTTCTTCATCCCTCGTTACTGTCTTTACTTTAAAGTCCAGTTTGTCTGATATAAGTATAGCTACTCTAGTTTTCTTTTGACTTCTAGTAGCATGATATATATTTCGCCATCCCCTTATTTTCAATCTGAAGTTGTCCTCAGGTCTAAAATGAGTTTCTTGTAGACAGCAAATAGATGTTTGTTTTTTCTCCAATCTGCTACCCTATGTCTTTTGATTGGGGCATTTAGCCCATTTACATTCAGTGTTATTATTGAAAAATATGGGTTTAGGGTCATTTTGTTCTTTGTAGGTTTCATGCTTGTGATGTTGTCTCTGGTATCTTGTGTTCTTTGCAATATTTCCCTCATAGAATACCCCTCAGGATTTCTTGTAAGGCTGGTTTAGTGGTGACTAATTGTTTCTATTTTTGTTTTTTGGGAAGACTTTTATCTCTCCTATTCTGAATGACAGGACTACTGGATAGAGGCTTCTTGGCGGCACATTTTTCCTGTTCATCAGATTGAAGATCTCCTGCCATTCCTTTCTGGTCTGCCAAGTTTCAATTGATAGGTCTGTTACCACTCTAATAGGTTTCCCTTTGTATGTTAGGGCCCTTTTATCCGTAGTTGCTTTCTAAATTCTCTCTTTATCCTTATATTTTGCCAGTTTCACTATGATGTGTCGTCCAGAAATCGATTCGAGTTACGTCTGAGGGGAGTTCTCTGTGTCTCTGGATTTCAATGTTTGTTTCCTTCCCCAAATTTGGGGCTGTTCTAAGCTATATTTTGTTTAAGGATCCCTCAGCGTCTTTCCCTCTTTCTTTCTCTTCTGGAATTCCTGAGATATGGATATTGTTTCGTTTGATTGTATCCTTTAGTTGTAGAACTCTCCTTTCATGTTCTTGGATCAGTTTATCTCTCTTTGTATTGGCTTCCTCTTTTTTATAATTGTGTCTTCTAACTCACTTATTCTTTCTCTGCCTCTGTATTTCGTGCATTGGATGCCTCCATTTTGTTATGCACCTCATTTATAGCAGTTTTTAATTTATCAAACCATTTTTAAGCTCTATAGTCTTTGTAGCAACAGTTTCTCTGATGTTTTCCTTGCCTTTTCCAAGCCCAGTGATTATTTTATTTGTTTGTTTGTTTTTAATTGTTTTTCAAGCCTAGTGATTAATTTTATTGTTCTAAATTTTTGTTCAGTTATGTTGCTTATATCTGTTTTGAGCAGTTCTTTTGCTGTCATTGTTTCCTGAAATTCCTTTAGAGGATACTTCTTCCCTTTTATCATTTTGGCTACCTTTCTGTTTCTTGCTAGTTTTGAAAGCTTGTTATGCACTCTGCACCTGCAAGTACTGCTGTATTAATGAATTCCCTTTGATTGTCCAGGGCCTGTCCATTCAGGAAGTGTTCTTTGAATGGTGTCTCTTGGTCTCTCATGTTTAGACCTTGTTTATTTTATTTTCCTACTCGTAGTGGTATTTGGGACTCTCCACCACGTGTACTTTGGCTGGTTTCTTGAGGTAGCCCTGGAAAAGAAAACAGAGAGAGAAACACACAGAGAACAAAGGCACACAAATGCAGACAGATCCAACAAACAAGCAAACTGAAATGGAAAAAGAAAAAGAAAAAAAGAGTGGCACCTGGGTGATTGATTTGATTAAGTCTCCCACTTTGGCTCAGTTCATGATCTCACAGTTCGTGGGTTTGAGCGCCACATTGGGCTCGGTGTGGACAGCTCAGATCCTGGAGCCTGTTTCAGATTCTGTGTTTCCCTCTCTCTCTGACCCTCCCCTGCTCACGCTGTCTCTCTCTCAGAAATAAATAAAACATTAAAGAAAAAGTTTTAATAAAAAGAAAAAAGAAGGAAGAGAAAAAGAGAAAAAAGATGTAGGAAGAATAACAAATAATAAAAAATAAAAAAGAAGAAAAGAAAAGAAAAAAAAAGAAAAAACCCAAAAAACAAAGGACAGTCTAAAAGCATAAAACCAGAATTCCCAGCTACAAATAAAGAGCAGGGTGTATGCAGTGCTGATGGAAGAGCACCTACAAAGAGAGAAATGACAGGGCGGGGAGAAAGCGAAACTTGACAATGACCAGGCAGAGAGTTTAAGAGACTTAATTCAGAGAGAGAAAGAGGAGAATATGGTAAGAGGCGAGGAGAAAGAAACAAAGACAATGTTACTAGAGAAGCTGTATAATCTGATTACTCCAGAGAGAGATAGAAAGGTAGCAGTGGAGTGTAGAATGTAAATCTAGAGAATGGATTAAACGTGACTGTTTTAGCAAACCAATGACCAGAGTGCCCAGTCCACCAGAGGGGAGCGGTATGAATGAGACAAGAGAAAATATATCTGAATAGAAAGAATTGATCTAGAATTAATCACGGTAGTGCATGTATATTGTTCTTGGCCCTGGCTCCAATATTAAAAATCACCTCTCTATCGTGGATTGGCATGGTTTGGTGTAGGTAGGTCTTAGCTTCCACTGTGTTCTATGGTCGCTCCCTGAGATTCCATCTTTGTGGTTTTGGGGAGAAAAATGGCAGCGCCCTAGTCTTTTTTCATACCAAGGGTTGCAAATCACTGTTTTGGTTCTAATCTCACTGAGCAGTGGGAGCCAAAGTGGGCCGTGTTCTTTGTCTCAAGCCGTCTCGTTTCCAGATCTCAGTCTGTGAGCTTTATTGATACTACCCGAAATATAAACCCACAGGTCGAATCCTTCCAAGTAGTTTCAAGCCAGCTGCTTGCCTACTGGGGATAGATCCGAGCTGGAATAGTGGTGAGCAGTTTCAGGCCACGCCACTTCCCCTATAGATGGAGCTGGAGAGCAGTGGAGCACTTTCTCCTGGTGCTGCCTGGGATTGGAACGTCCATCTCAAAGTCAGCTCCATAGCTGGAAACGGGATCGCTCTGTGTCCCAAGCCTAGGTTTTTCTTTTCTCCAGGGACAGGGACAGTTCTTTGAGCAGTTTCAGCAGCTCTTTGTTTTCCACTTGACTCACCGCGGCTCCCTGCAAAGGGGGCTCCCTCCCTTCCTTCCGTGTTTCCAGGTCCCGGCCCGTTTTATTTTCCCCAGTTTGCATTCAAGTATCTATAAGATTGTTTTCTCAGTGGAATCTGTCTCCTTTTCCTCCCAAATTCCTAGTATTCTGTAAGGGTTCCTATGGCTTCAGGCCTTCTCCGTTTGAGAGATGGGGGCGAGTAAAATGTATGAAGCTCCCTACTTTTCTGCTATCTTTTCTCCCAAATTTCATTTTCTTTATCCATTCATCAGTTGAAGGACATTTGGTCTCTTTCCATAATTTGGCTATTATTGAATGTGCTGCTATAAACATTGGGGCACATGTGCCCCTATGCCTCAACACTCTTGTATCCTTTGGGTAAATTCTTAGCAGTGCTATTCCTGGGTCATAGGTGAGTTCTATTTAGAATTTTTTGAATAACTGTCACACTGTTTTCCAGAGTGGCTACACCATTTGCATTCCCACAAACAGTGCAAGAGGGTTCCTGTTTTTCCACATCCTCACCAGGATCTTCCATGGGGAAAAATTGAGAGCTTTCCCCCTGAGATCAGAAACACAACAGGGATATCCACTCTCCTACTGTTGTTTAATATAGTGCTCAAAGTCCTAGCATCAGCAAGCAGATAATAAACTGAAATTAAAGGCATCAAAATTGGTAAGGAAGAATTTAGACTTTCACTTTTTTGCAGACAACGTGGTATTCTATATGGAAAACCTGAAAGACTTCACCAAAAGGCTCCTAAAACTGATACATGAATTTGGCAAAGTCGCAGGGTACAAAATCAATGTACAGAAGTCAGTTGCATTTTTTACACTAATAATGAAGCAACAAAAAGAGTAATCAAGAAACTGATTCCATTCACAATTGCACCTAGAAGCATAAAATATTTAGGAATAAACCTAACCAAAGATGTAAAAGATCTGTATGCTGAAACTATGATGAATATATTTTTAAGAGCTTTATTTAAATATAACTGATATACAAATATATATATATATATATATATATATAATGTACATAATTTGATGAGTTTGAACTTATGGCATATGCTCGTGAAACTATCACCACAATCAAGAAAACAGACATTTTCATTATCACCAAAAGTTTACTTGCACCTTTTGTGTGTGTGTGTGTGTGTGTGTGTGTGTGTGGTAATAACACTTAAGATGAGATCTATCCTATTAACAAAATTTTAGGTGTATAATACTATATTGTTAATTATAGGCACAATGTTATACATCAGATCTCTACAATTTATTCATCTTTTATAACTAAAATTTTATGTCCATTTTCTCCCCCTTTCCTTTTACCCCCAAATCCCTGACAATCACATCACCATTCTGTTCTCTGCTTCTATAAATTTCACTATTTCAAATACTTCATATACATGGAATCCTACAGCATGTGTCCTGTGATAGGCTTACTTCACTTAACATAATGTCTTCTAGGTGCATCCATGTTGTTGCAAATGGCAGTTTTCTTTTTTATGGCTGTATAGAATTCTTTCTTTTTATCTATCTATCTATCTATCTATCTATCTATCTATCATCTCCATTCATGTGTTAATGAACATTTGGGTTATTTCCATATGTTGGTTATTGTAAATAATGATGCAATAAAAATGGAGATCCAGATCTCCTTAAAGTTATGATTTTATTTCTATTCTCTTTTGGACATATACCCAGTAATGGGATTACTGAATCATATGGTAGTTCTATTTTTAATTTTTTGAGGAATCCCCATACCATTTTCCATAGTGCCTGCACCATTTTTGATTCCCACCAACAATGTACAAAAGTTTCAATTTCTCTACATCCTCTTCATTACTTTTATTTTTTTAGACAATAACCATCCTAACAGGTGCAAGGTGATATATCATTGTGGTTGTCACTTGGGTTTCCTGGATAATTGGTGATGTTGAACACAATTACATGTGCTTGCTGGCCATTTATCTTCTTTGGATGAACATCTATTCCAATAATCTTCCCATTAAAATAATTTGGAGGGCTCTTGGGCTACTCAGCTGATTAAGTCTATAACTCGATATCAGCTCAGATCATGATCTCATGGTTTGTGAGACTGAGCTCTGAATAGGAGTCTGCACTGATAGTGCAGAGCCTGTTTGGGATTCTTTCCCTTTCTCTCTGACCCTCTCCCATCATGAACACTTGCATGCTCTCTCTCTCTCTGTCAAAATAAATAAACATTAAATAAATAAAGAAATAAGTAAATAAATAAAATGTGAGTATAGTTGATATGAAATATTACATGAGTTTCAAGTGTACAGCATAATTTCAATAAATTTATGCATTTATACTCCCCACAAGCATAGTCAGCATACAATGTTACTATATATGGTACCATTGACTATATTCTCTATGCTGTATTTTTTATATATACAATGAAATATTAGTCATGAAAACAGATCCAATCTTTCCATTTGTAACAACATAGCTGAAACTAGGGGGTAATATGCTAAATGAAAGAAGACTGAGAAAGACAAATACCATATGATTTCACTTTTGTGGAATCTGGGAAAATAAATAAAACAAACACATAAACAAAAAGCATAATCAGACCTATAAATACAGAGCACAAACTGATGGTTGCTAGAAGGGAGGGACTGGGGGGAATGAGTCATATAGGTGAAAGTGAGTGGAGGTCATTTGTCCAATTTTAAATTGGGATATTTGTCTTTTATCTTGGGTTGTAAGAGTTCATTACATACTGTGCATACTAGTCCCAGGCCAGATATGAACGGTAAATATTTTATTCTATTCTGTATATTGTCTTTTCACTTTATTGATGATGTTACTTGGCTCGCAAAAGTTTTAATTTTGATGAAATAAAACTTTTCAATCTTCTTTTTTTTTATAGTGTATGGGTTTTATATTGCATTTAAGAAATCATCCCCTGGGGCGCCTGGGTGGCTTAATCGGTTAAGCGTCCGACTTTCGCTTGGGTCATGATCTCGCGGTTCGTGGGTTCGAGCCCCACGTCGGGCTCTGTGCTGACTGCCAGCTCAGAGCCTGGAGCCTGTTTCAGAGTCTGTGACTCCCTCTCTCTCTGACCCTCCTCTGCTCGCTCTGTCTCTCTCTCTCTCCTAGAAATAAATAAAACATTAAAAAAAATTAAAAAAAAAAAAAAAGAAATCATCCCCTAACCCCAAATCTTGAAGATTTATGATTATTTATTTTAAGAGGTTTATAATTTTGGCTCTTAATTTTAGGTAGATCGCTCACTTTAGGTTAATATTTGCGTTGTGTGTGGTGTGAGGTAAAAGTCAAAAGCTATTCTTTTGAATGTTTATATCTAGTTGGCCCAGTACAATTTGTGAAGAAAATATCTTTCCCCATTAATTGTCTTGGTGTTTTTGTCAAATATCTATTGGCATGAAACCATGGGTTTGTTTTCTGGACTCTCAGTTTTATTTCACGGATCTGTGTCTGTCTACCTTATACCAGCACCACACAATCTTGATTACCATAGCTTTGTAGTATGTTTTGAAATTGGTTAAGTGTGACTCTATCAACTTTGTTCTTTTTTTAAAAGATTATATTGGCTACTCTAGGTCTCTCACATTTCCATATGAATTTTAGCTTGTCATTTTCTCTGAAGAAGCCAGCTGAGATTTTTGATAGAAAATGTTTTGAATCTGTACATCAATATGAGGAGTATTGCTATTCTAAGAATATTATGTCATCCAATCCATAAGCATAGGCTGTCTTTCCATTTTTTCATATTCTTAAATTCCTTTCATCAATGCTTTATAGTTTTCAGTATACAAATTTTGCAGTTCTCTGTTAAATGTATTCCTAATTCTTTTTTAAAATTTATTTTAATGTCATTATAAATGGGATTAAAAAACTATATGGTCAATTAATATTCATCAAAGCAGGAAAGAAAATCCAATGGGGAAAAAAACAGTCTCTTCAACAAATGGTGTTGGGAAAACTGAACAGCAACAAACAAAAGAATGAAACTGGAACACTTTCTCACACCATACACAAAAATAAATTCAAAATGAATTAAAGACCTAAATGTGACACAGAAAAGCATTAAATTCTTAAAGGAGAACACAGACTGTAACCTCCTTGACATTGGCCATAACAACTTCTTGCTAGAAATGCCTCCTGAGGCAAGGAAAACAAAAGCAAAAGTAAAATATTGAGACTTAATGAATAAAAACTTCTGCAGAGTGAATGATACAATAAAAAATCCTAAAAGGCAATGTGCAGAATGGGAAAAAATATTTGCAAATGACATATCTGATAAAAGGTTAGTATCCAGGGTTGCCTGGGTGGCACAGTCGGTTAAGGGTCTGACTCTTAATTGCCCAGCTCAGGTCCTGATCTCAGGGTCATAAGGTAGAGGCATGCATAGGTCTTCCCTCTGAGTGTGGAGTATGCTTAAGGATTAACTATCTCTCTCTTCCTGCTCCTCCCTCCACTCAGTAAAAAGGGGTTAGTATCCAAAATATATAAATAGCTTATAAAATTCCACACCCCCAAAAAACAAAGAATCCAGTTAAAAATAGGCAGAACCAAGAATATACATTTTTTCCAAAGAAGATATACAGATGGCCAACAGAGATCCTCAACATTACTCATCATCAGGAAAATGCAAATCAAAACTACAATGAGATATCACCTCACACCACTGAGAATAGCTAAAATTAGCAACACAGGATACAATAAGTGTTGGGGAGGATGTAGAGGAAGGGGAACCCATTTACAAGGTTGGTGTGAATGCAAACTGGTGCAGCCACTTTGGGAAACAGTATGGAAGTTCCTCAAAAAGTTAACCCAGAAATTGCACCACTAGATATTTACCCAAAGGATACAAAATAGTAATTCAAAGAGAAAGATTCACTTCAATGTGTATAGCAGCATTATCTACAATAGTCAAATTATGGAAAGAGCCCACATGTCCATTGACTAAAGAATGGATAAGGAAAAGTTGGTATAGGGGCGCCTGGGTGGTTCAGTTGGTTAAGCTTCCGACTTCGGCTCAGGTCATTATCTCACAGTTCGTGGGTTCAAGCCCCACGTCGGGCTCTGTGCTGATGGCTAGCTCAGAGCCTGGAGCCTGTTTCGGATTCTGTACCTCCCTCTCTCTCTTACCCTCGCCTGCTCACACTGTCTCTCTCTTTTTCTCTCTCTTTCTCTCAGAAATAAATTAAAAAAAACACTTTAAAAATTAAAAGAAAATAAGAGGTGGTACACACACACAGACAGACAGACACACACACACACACACACTTAAATATTACTCAGCCATAAATAGAAGGTAATCTCGCTATTTGCAATGACAATGAATGGAGTTAGAGTATTATGTTAAGTCAAATAAGTCACAGAAAGACAAATAATTTCACTCATGTGGAATTTAAGAAAGAAAGAACACAAAAGAGCATAGGGAAAAAAAGAGAGAGTCAAACCAAGATACAGACTCTTAAATTTAGAGAACAAACTGATGGTTACCAGAAGGGAGGTGAGTGAGGAGGACGGGTTAAATAGGTGATAGGGATTAAGGAGTGTAAGTTTTGTGATGAGCACCAGGTGTTGTATGTAAGTGTTGAATCGCTAAATTTTACATCTGAAACTAAAATACACTGTAAGTTAATTAAACTGGAATTTAAATAGAAACTTGCAAAAGAGGGGCGTTTGGGTGGCTCAGTCGGTTAAGAGTCTGACTTAGGCTCAGGTCATGATCTCACAGTTTGTGAGTTCGAGCCCCGCGTTGGACTCTGTGCTGACAGCTCGGAGACTGAAGCCTGCGTCAGATTCTGTGTCTCCCTCTCTCTCTCTCTGCTCTTCCCGCACTCACGCTTTGTCTCTCTCTCCTTTAAAAATAAATAAACACTAAAAAAAAAAAAAAAGAAACTTGCAAAGGAAAAAAATTATTTTCAGATAGTGCATTACTGGCATATAGAAACCCACCTGATTTTTGTATATTGATCTGTTGTATATATCCTACAACCTTCTTGACATTGTTTATTCTATCTAATAGTTATTTTTTGGATTTCTTGAAATTTTTTATATTCAAGTTTATGCCTTCTTTGAATAGAGATAGTTTTATTTCTTCCTTTCCAATTTGGGTGTCTGTTATTTATTTGTTTATTGTTTAACTGCTCTGACTAGAACTTCCACTATCGTCCTGAATTATTGTGGTGAAAGGAGACATATTTTATTTGTCCCTAATCTTAGTGGGAAAGTTTTCATTCTTTCACCGCTGAATTAGATTTCAGCAGTGAATATTTTATAGCTGTCCTTTTTCATGATGAAGAGTTTTTCTTACAGTCCTAGTTGATTCATTGTGTTTTTTTTTGAAAGGGTGTCAGATTTTGGCAGCGTGTATTGCGATGATGATGTGGTTTGTTTTTTATTCTATTAACATAGTAAATTAATTTTTCATAGGTTGAGGCAAACTTAAATTTCTAAGACAAATCCCACTTGGTTATGGTATATAAATCTTTTTTGTGTGTTGCTGGATTTGGTTCACTAGTAGTGCTGAAGAATTTTTGCATCTGTATTCACAAGTAATATTAATCTATTGTTTTCTTTTCTTTGGGTGTCTTTGTATTAGTATCAGTGTAATGCTGGTCTTATAGAATAAATTGGAAGTATTCTCTTCTATTTTTAGGACATGTTTGTGAAGGATTGGTTTTAAGTTTTCTCTAAATGTTTGACAAAATTAATCAGTGAAGCTGTCTGCTCCTGGAATTTTCTTTGTGGAAAGTTTTTTGAATACTAACTCATTCTCTTTACTTGTTATATGATATTTACATTTTCCATTTATCTTGAGTCAGTTTTGATAGTTTGTATGTTTCTAGGAATTTGTCCATTTCATTTAGATTGATAAATTCATTAACATAAACCATATGTAGCATTCTCTTATGATAATTTTTTGTTTGGGGCACCTGGGTGGCTCAGTTGGTTGAGTGTCCGACCTCGGATCAGGTCTTGATCTCAGGGCTTGTGGGTTTGAGCCCTGCATAGGGCTCTGTGCTGACAGCTCAGAGCCTAGAGCCTGCTTCAGATTCTGTGTCCCTCTCTTTCTCTGCTTCTGCCCCACTCATGGTCTGTCTCTCACTCAAGAATAAATAAACGTTAAAACATTTAATATAATAATAATTTTTTGGTTCTATAATGTCAGCAATAATGTTTTTCACTTCATTCCCAATTTTAGTAACTTGAATCTCTGTCTTTTTATTTTTCTTGGTCAGTCTAGCTAAAGATTAGTCAAATTTGTTGATTTAATCAAATAACAAGCTTGGTTTCAATTTTAGTAACTTGAATCTCTGTCTTTTTATTTTTCTTGGTCAGTCTAGCTAAAGATTAGTCAAATTTGTTGATTTAATCAAATAACAAGCTTGGTTTCAATTTTAGTAACTTGAATCTCTGTCTTTTTATTTTTCTTGGTCAGTCTAGCTAAAGATTAGTCAAATTTGTTGATTTAATCAAATAACAAGCTTGGTTTCATTGACTTTTGCTATTATTTTCCTATTCTATACTTAATGTCTGCTCTCCTCTTCCTCCTCCTCCTCATTTCCTTCCTTTTGATTGCTTTAGGTTTAGACTGTTACTCTTTTTCTTTTTTAATTTGTTAAGGTGAAATGATGCAACATTGTTTTGAGGTTTTTAATATTTTTTTACATATAGTTATTTTCAGCTATAAATTTCCTTCTAGGAATTGCTTTTGTCACATTACATGTTTTGATATGTTGTGTTTTCATGTTTATTCATCTTATTTTCTATTTTCCCTTATGATTCTTCTTTGACACGTTGTTATTTAAGACTGTATTGTTTAATTTACACATTAAAAACTCTTAATTTAGGGGTGCCTGGTGGTTTAGTTGGTTAAGAGTCAAACTCTTGGTTTTGGCTCAGGTCATCTCAAGGCTTGTGAGATCAAGTCCCGCATTGGGCTCTGTGTTGACATCAAGGAGTCCTCTTGGGATTCTCTGTCTCCCTCTCTGTCTCCCTCTCTCTCTCCCCCTCCCCCCACTCACTCTCTATCTTTCTCTCTCAAAATAAGTAAATAAACATTAAAAAAAGAAAAGAAAGTTAAAAACACCTCTTAATTTCTTTCTGTTCATGATTTCTTTTTAATTCCATTGTGGATTATCAACATACTTTGAATGATTTTAATCCTATTGAATCTATTGAGGTATATTTTATGTCCTGAAGAGTATTCCATGTCCACTTGCGAAGAATGTATATTCTACTGTTGTTGAAAGGAATGTTTTATAGAACTATTAGACTATCTCTTAGGTCTAGTTGATGTATAGCATTTTTCAACTTTTCAATATCCTTCTTGATCTTCTTTCTAGTCATTACATCATTATTGAAAATAAGGTATTGATGTTTCGAACTATTATTGTTGAATTGCTTTTTATTCCTTCAATTATGTAAATTGTTACTTCATGTATTTTTTGCCTCTGTGTATGGGTGCGTATATGTTTATATTGATAAAATATTCCTAATAGATTGACCATTTTATCATTAAAACATGTCCTTCTTTATCCTTAGTAACAGGTGGTTGTCCTTTTTTTAAATTTTAATGTTTTATTTATTTCTGAGAGAGAGACAACATGAGCATGGGAGGGTCAGAGAGAGAGGGAGATACAGAATCTGAAACAGGCTAGCTGTCAGCACAGAGCCCAACGCGGGGCTCGAACCCATGAACCATGAGATCATAACCTGAGCCAAAGTTGGACCCTTAACTGACTGAGCCACCCAGGCACTCCTAGGTAGTGGTCTTAAATCTACTTTGTCTGATGTTAGTATAGCCACTATAGCTCCTTTTTTGGTTATTTTTTGTAAAGGTATATCTTTCTGTATTTTTTTTTTTTGCTTTCAATTTATTATTGCTTTTGAATCTTAGGTATACATAAATAGCATGTTGTGGGATCTTCTTCTTTTTAAAAATTTAACGTTTATTTATTAATGAGAGACAAAGAGAGTCAGAGCATAAGTATGGGAGGGGCAGAGAGAGGAGGAGACACAAATGTGAAGGAGGCTACAAGCTCTGAGCTGTCAGCACAGAGCCCGACCCAGGGCTCGAACTCACAGACTGTGAGATTATGACCTGAGCCAAAGTCAGACACTTAACTGACTGAGACACCCAGGGGCCCCTGTTGGGTCGTGTTTTCTTAAATTGAGTTTTAGACTCTGTGCCTTTTGGTTTAATTGTTTAATCTACCTTGTTTAATGTTATTATTGATATGGTTGTAATTTTTAAACCATTTTATTGTTCTTTGTTGTTTTTATTTTTGAGAAAGAGAGACAGAGCGTGAGTGGGAGAAGGGCTGAGAGAGAGAGAATGAGACACAGAATCCAAAACAGTCTCCAGGTTCTGAGCTGTCAGCAGATATCCAGACACAGGACTTGAGCTCACGGACCACAAGATCATGACCTGAGCCAAAGTCAGACACTTAACAGTACTGAGCCTGTACTGTTTGTTTTCTATATGTTTTATGACTATTTCTGCCCTATGTTCCTCTTTTACTATCTCTCTTTGTTTTGAGTGCTTTTTTCTATTGTACTTTTTTTATTCCTTTAATGATTTTGAATTATAGTTTCGAGGTATTTTCTTAGTAGTTACTCTTGGGTTTCCAATATTTAGTTTAATTTATCAAAATCTACTTCAGACTTACAGTAACATAATTCCAAATCACTCATATTTTTATTTATTTTTTTTTATTTATTAGCTTTGTTGTCTTAGGTAAGTCGCTTTTTCCTTATGCTTTTAAGTGTTAGTTTGTGACTTTAGAAGTCGTGTTTACAAATCTGGATCCAGAAATTTTTAAGCCTTAGAATGGATCAAAAGCCACACATTTTGTTAGGGGGATTTACCAGTGAGCAGTCTGGATTACAAAACGAAGATCTTTATATTTGTTAATGAAGAAGATAGTTTGGACAGAGTTATAAGCACGCTAGGAAAAGAAGATGTGGTTATAATTACTAGTCTAGGAATTCTCAGAATTGCTAGAAGAATATGTAGCTTTGGGCAAGTCACTTAACCTTTCTGTGCCTTATTTTTCTTAAGTATAAATAAAAGTAATAACAGTATCTACATCATGGAGTTGTACAGATTAGGTAAATAAATATAGGCAAGACACTTATAATATTGCCTGGCATATATAATGCTCAAGAAAATTTTCTATTATTATTATTATTATTATTATTACCTTGACATTTTTCTAACCTGTAGCAAGCATTCAAGGCTTCTGGACACTTTATAAAGCTCTTTGGTTATAACATTCATTTTCTCTAACTTCCTGTAGCAATAGGAAGTTTATATTATCCAAGACTGTTTAGTTAGTGAGAAGGAAATCTCAGATGCTAGAGAAATATCCAAGAGGTGATGGTGCTCCTGTGTGAAGGATGAGCTAAAAATCTTCAATCACTGTGCTTAATAAAAATGTTTTCTGTCTTTTCTCAGATGTAATGTCCTGTGTTATGAACAGATTTGGAAGCTGACCTTGTGGTCCCTTCCTTCCATTGAAGTGACCTTCCTTAACCATATGTTATTCATTTTTTAAAGTTTGTTTATTTTGAGAGAGAGGAGAGAGAGAATGAGCAGGGGAAGGGCAGAGAGAGAATCCCAAGTAGGCTCCATGCTGTCAGCGTAGGGCCTGACTCATGGCTCAATTTCACAACTGCAAGATCATGAGCTGAGCCAAAATCAAAAGTCAAAATCAAGAATCCAGATGCTTAACTGACTGCACCACACAGGTGCCCCTACAAAAGATGACAATATATTTTTTAAAAAGCTGTAAGATTTAGGATCTTGATTTCATTCGTTTGTTACCTGAATGGCTTGAAGACTTCTGATAATTAGTGCAGTTAGTAATTAAGTGGGTTTCCTTCTTGGAACACTTCCCAGGTTTACATAGGTGCTGTGTTCATTTAGAGAATATGAGATTTACCAAAACTGTTAGCTGGATCATAAACTACTGGCATAGTTAAAATCTTTTAGTTACATGTTTACTGTTTCTAAGGAAATTAGCATAATGTTGTGTCCCTGATACTTGAGGTGAATTCATCCAGTTTTGATATAGTTGGCAGAAAGGAAAAAAAAATATTTGGGTTTGGAGTTTGAGGATCCCAAGCATCTGTCTGTTCTTATTCAAATGTGTGAATTTCCAGTTAGAGGTTACTGATACTTCATTTACTTTCTTTTCAAACAGATAAAGAGGAAATGTATACTCACTTCCCCAAGTAGTTCTTAATGTACTTTTTTAGCTGCATATTCATTTCCCCTCCAGTGGCAAGTACATCATCGACTCAGTGAAAAAAAAATTGAGGACTTTTTGGATTAAGTTTTGTGGCTATAAACTGTTTGGAGAATACCATGGAAAAGCTTTCATGTCCCTTATTCTACCTTCCAAATATTAGAGGGAGTACAACTAGAATGTTTGCAGGGAGGAGTGAGGTGAGAATAAAGGAGAATAGTAGTGGATAAACTTCAGTACTTTCTTGTTCATGGGACTTTATTTTATTTATGTGTGTATACTCTTTGTTCTAAAATAACACTTTGATGTGGACTTGTTTGTAAATGAATTAAATGGCATATGTTTTTAGCTGAGAAATAGACCAAACAAAGGCACACTGCTGCTTTGCTCAAACAAGAGATAAAGTCAAGAAGAGTTTTTGTAAACACTACTAATATTATTAATTTTGGATTAAGCAGATGTAGACCCTATCCTCTTGGAGTTTACAGCTGGGAGAGACTGACAATTAGATTGTCACAGAAATAAAAAATTACACAACAGCACTTAAACTTTTATCTGTGACAAGTGCAATGAAGAAGAGGTACACAGTTCTGTAAGAGCATATAATAAGTGGATGTGACCTGAACTAGGGATTAAGGGAGGGTTTCTTGAAGGCATGGTTACTGGTATAATTTCTGAAGGAAGAACCAGAATTAACTTGGTGAAGAGGAGGCTAGGGAAGGAGAGGGTGTTCCAAGCAAGGGTAATAGCATGTGGAAATGTCCATGGTATAAGTGATCAATTTCATTCTAGGAAGTTGAAAGTAGATCAGTGAGGCTGGAGCTCAGATAGAGGAAGAGTGATGCTAGAAGGGCATGTAACCCATTGATACAGTAAAAGACCTCCAGTCACTTTGTGAGATTAATCAGAAAAGTACTTAAGTACTTTAGAGGGAAACGAAGGCCTATGAATTAGAAAACAGGGAAATTAACACAAACTGGAGAAAGCTAGTGAGCTGGGCATACAAACAGTGATCATGTCTATTGGTTGATTTTAATCACTATTCTGCATTGAGTGCTACAATTGAGCACTCTTCCCAAAAGTTCTTCTCCTTGCTCTTCTTTTTTTCTTCACAATTTTGCTTATCACTTCCTCTCACTTCACACCTATTGCATTTCATCACTTGAGTCTGGCCACCTGGGAAGATTTCCCCTTCCTTTTTTGGCATAAATACTAATCATCCATCATGGTCCAGCTCAAATTCAGCACCCACCCACCCACCCCCACACACACACATACCAGGAAGCTCTCTTGGCCTTATCCATGGGATTTTATCTCCATTCTATGATCCATTATAGAATTTACTTTCCATATAAATACTTTAGTATTTTTCAGAATTTGCCTTTAGTATCTCTTATACGTCTCTTATACCTCCAGCTAGACTGTGAGACACTGCAAGGAAATTACCATATCTTCCTCTTGTAGATTGGCAAATGCACGAAGACCTGGTCTAAGTCCAGAGTGGTGAATGGCCACTTGTGGAGACTCAGTCAATGTCAGTAACTGACAGAAATAGACATAGCTGAGATAAGTGGAGAGGGGAACATAGAGATAAGTGGAGAGGGGAACATAAAGAGCAGGGTCTAGGGGTGGAGGAAAGGGGACAGAACAAGAAAGAGTGTTTTTTAGAATTTATCATGTGTAATAAAGCTAGTATCAGCTTCATAATTACTTGTTTACCGGCCTTGACTATTAGTGAGAATAACCACAATACAGCTGAAGAGAGATGTAGAATAAACATACTTGAAGCATAGCTTATTTGGGAGGCAGCTGATTATGCAGACTGGAGTTTTGAAGTAGGTAGAAGATTGTCGAATCCTCCAGGGGCATGGCTGTGTGACAGGTAGAAAGCACCTTATCCTTGACCCCAAAATTTCATTCCCAAGAGTGGGGAGGGGTTACTGTTGGTGGTAATGTTGGCAATGGTTGGAGGTAGAGGATAGAAGAGTGCTGGTGGAGGGAAATGACTAGCAATGAAGTTATATATGGATGATTGAATTTCTGCAACAAATTCAGATCAGAGAGAGGAAAGGAAGGAGGAAAAAGATTGGGAGGGAAAAAAAAGCAGGGTGGCTGACCAAGGCAGTCAACCTGTAGGGAAAGAACTTGACCAGAGGAAGGAAGAAGTATACACTTGAAGATGACTCCCCATTATAAGTAGATTGCATTTGTACTATTTATTTTGGTTTTAGGAAAACCTCTGATAATTTCATGGTAATTAGACTTCCTGCCACAGGCAGTTATTTAAGAGAAATGTAGACCCTCCTTTTGCCACAGAGCACTCCCAAGTCCATGAAAGGTGGGTATAAGAGACCCCAGTAGCAACTGAGGGCACTTCACTGGCTTAAGTGAGTACAGTATTGTTTGTGTGTGTGTGTTGGTGGGAGGTTTAATTTTGCATAGTATAATAAGAATATATTAACGGTACTATTAACTCTTCCCTTTATCTTCCTCCTACTTATTATTGTCAATATTGTTGTTGTAATTATTTTAATCAAATTGGAGCAAACATGTTCATAATTAAAACACTCCTCCCAGTTTGGAGTTTTGTCTCCTCCTACCCATTAGAATTGTAGAGGGATAGCAGTCCCACAGCAAAAACAGTCACAGAGGCTTTCTCTTTGGATTAATTGGTTAGGGAGGACACTTTTTATATTGTTAAGTGGCACTTAAGCAGCTAATTCTTGACAGTGAAAACTGCTTTTCCTCGGCAATGCTCTTTAAGGAAAAACTTCAGTCCAGTGATTGGTAACTAAGGAAACGATGGAGCACAGGGGATTGGGCGGGATCTCGGCTCTTAATAATGCCTCCTTATCCAATGAAAAGCATTTCCTATTGAGACCCCCCAAGAGTTCCCCTGGCGCTCGCTCCAACCCGGACTTTGGGCCTTTTCTTGTGTCACGTTTGTTAAAGGAATGCCGGCTACAGCTTTCAAGAGAGCCATTCCTTAATAAAGGAAAGAGATAAATGTAAATAAGCTCACATTTTCAGAATGAGCGGTTTGTTTTAAGAAGCTTTGGTAGTCCAGAGTCTGTTACTTTGGGCTGGGCTAACTTTCCCTTTAAAAAAAAAAAAAAGATTGAAATATGCACTTCTAAAGTGCAAGTTGCCCATTTACATGTTTATTAGCTAATTGACTACAGGCATGAGCACACTCTTTCATCTTGCACACTCTTTCTTGGGGTAAGTCTCTTTGAGAAAGATTTGATTTGGGCGTTTGGGGGAGGGGAGACGGCATAACAAACCTAAGCAGAAACACTGATACTTCGAGTATTTGGGGAAAGAAGTTAGATTTCAACTCTGAAGTACTGAATAGGGATCATCGTGTTGAATTGTTTTTAAAAGCAATGATTTCTACTGTTTTGGCAATAATACTGTTTCAGTGGAAGAGATACTGGATTTTCAGGCTATTGTTTTATGTAAACACAGTTGTCCTAAAGAGCATATTTAAAATCACAGAGTAATTTAGATAGTCTTTTGACTTGCTTTATATTTCTTTGGTTTACAATTGACTGTGAGCTAATTTGGTTTCTGTTATGATGAGGTTCCTTTTAGTAAAACTATCTGTGGCGGTATGCCTTTGATGCTTAATTGATTTATGGAAAATGTGATATTTGCCATACTGAATAATTAATGAACTTGACCATAAAAGAAGAAACATGTTTAAATGCAAAACTAATTCTGGCATAAATTGAATTTGCTGTTATGTGTGAAATTAATCACTGTTTTCCATACAAATGCAATAATATGACATTTAAAACTCTTTTTGCATATGTTGGATATTTTAAAGACTTTTAGTAACAAGAGCTTGTTGAATTGGTAAATATTGTGTTTTAGTTACCTTGCTTTAGGAAATATAGCAGTGTAATTCATTATTATTCCAACATGGAAAAGACTAGATGAATCTGAAGATTAGAACATTCAGAGATTTGTGGGGTTATTTACTTTGCTACTTTACCAAATTATACCATCTTTCGTTTTATTTGAGTTACATGCAGACAGCAATAATAGCCTAAGCTCCAAATTATCCAATGTCTTTGAAACATGTTTATTTTTTAGAACAATATTCCAAACATACCCCATTAACGTAGATTGTAAATCCTCTTGCCATGTTACAGATGAAAAGTTGCACTCTTGTTAAAAAGGATGAGTTCAGCTGATACACTTGATGGCATCTACACTCTAAAACATTTCCTGCCAATCAAAGATGTGAATGAAAGCCCTACTTGAACAGTCAGACTAGCCAGCCTTTCAGAGTTTGTACTCTGTGAGTTAAAGAGAGGAATAGGAAGATGCCTTGCAGGAACACTCAGGCAAGCTTAGCTAAACCTTCATTTCTTCAATTTACATTAAGAAAAAATGCAGTGAGAATTGTTGCCCTTGCTGTGGTGTGGTCAGGGCATAATTATGCATTTGTCTTTTTTACTGTGTGTATGGTCATGATATATAGTCTTATCTTGGCCTTTTTAAGGTCAGGGGGAGAACTTACATTTGTTAATATTAGTACTGAAAATTGGGAGATTAATAGGAGGTCACCTACCACTGGGAATCCAACCTCACTTTTAGTAGGTAAGTAATTTGGTATAAGAAAAAAGCATAGGGTAGGCAGTCTACTGATTCTATATCATTACGTTCTGAAGTACTTTGGCAACCTTATATTTTGAGGAGAGACGTGACTGGGGAATAGGTGGAAATGGTTGAGGATTAAAACCTATACAATTGAACCAATGTGTCCGATGATATGGGCACAAAGGGAATGAGGAAAAAGAGGACATTAGGAAGACTTTAGGATATAGTGACGTCTAGATCTGTGATTCTTTGCATCTGGCACTAATTAATAATATTTACTTCTGATATTAAACTAAATCTAAACTGTGTAGTAGCACATGTTAGCTAGACTTACTGTGGTGACCATTTGGCAATATTTACAAATATTGAATCATTATGTTGTGCACCTGAAACTAACAAAATGTTGTATGTCAATTATGCTTCAATTAAAAAAATAAATAAATTTAGCTATAATTTCATTAAGTCTCATAAAATTAATTTCCTTTATCTCAGACCTTGAGGAATTATTATTATTATTTTGCATTAACAAAGGGGTGCAAATGCAAACAAATAATAGGAGAGAAGAGCCAGTGAGGCTACTGCCTTCGCATCAGTTGAAGACTGCTGTCAATCAAAGCCAAAGGTGGAAGGAGAATAGAAACTGTGGTCCAGAAAGGGACTGTGACTTGCTCTTGCGTAGTTAGTAATGGGGCTGGATGTGGCCATATTGGATTAATAGAATCAATGGAAACTTCTGGATATTTGAACTTCCTAGTTTGCTTTTTTTCCAAATAAAAAGAATTTTTCTTCATAATCTGATTCAATTGTGAAAGCCATAAAAGAATGTTAATGTTTTTGTCTTCTCTTAAGATAAACCAGTAAAATGATATGCATTTTATTTCAAAAGTACTGTTTTCTAGAGGAGTGTGAAAATCAATTCTTCTTAATATTAAGGTGATCTCAATATTTTTAGATTGCCTAATGACTGTATTTTTTGTTTTGGTTCTCTTAGATTATAGAAAAAATTATTCTAGGGGAGTGAAGTATTATTTACCAGTCTGCTTTGTTTAGGCCACCTTTGTTCAGAAGAGGTTGAGATGTGACAGTGTTGTAAGTTTGGCACTGGCAGATGATTCTACTTTACAGGTGGTAAATGAACAGTGTTCAAATGCAGGTGGTATTGGTAAGAATTCCATTGTTGAGTATTTCTAGTTCTATGTCACTACTTTGGGCAGAACTGTGATTTGAAGGTGTTACAGAACATGCTAGGCCTAGGACATCCTAGTAGGAGCAGCAATGATTGTCTGTGTGCTAATACCTAGCAACTGAAGTCTTGCTTATATTACTGTAGTTCCTGGGAGAAAGAAATCCAGCTGGGTTGGGGGTGCAGATTAGAGCCAAGGCAATGTGGTTTCCACTTGTTCCAGTCTTCTTTCATTTTCCTCTGTCAAGGACCCTGTCCAATAGTAACAGGTTTTGCCAGACCAAAAGAAAGGAAAAAAGAAAAAAAAAAAAGAACCACTATAATTTAGGACAAAAAATGTAAATCTCCATTTTTCAATTATTTTTAATGTAATGTATTGCCTTATGGAAGCAGCTGAAGTATTTTTATGCCTTTTGTCACTAGTTATCTTTAATGATTATAGGTTATACAGACTCAAGGACTTTATGCTTTTCACAATAACTAATAAAATGTGGTTCAGTGACAAGTTTGATAAATAAAAAAAGCTATCTGCAATTCTGTAATAATAAAATCCAAAGCATTTAGGTACCATTTTAAAATATGTTGGCTTTAATTTACTCTGATTTATATCATAAAATAAATTTATTTACCTTATAATCTTGGTATACATTATTGTAAAGGTCTCTCCATGGCACACAATTATGACTAATTCTATTTCACAGCATTCATTGGAGGAAATTCCTAACAATAGCATCTCCAGAAAGTTCATTGATTACCCAAGTCTTGGATAAAATTGGTGCCAGAATTTGGTTTAAACTAATATGGTGAGGACCAGTCCCCTGGTAATAACTTTCTCCAAAATTCTTAATTTCATTCTGTACTTTTTTTGCGTGTGTAATCAGTACTTTCAATTTATTATAGATGATAAGACCAAAAACACCAGAATAAATGGAGGTGTTGTAATCGTTTATTGTAATTCAGACAATTTTGGTGTAGATGTATATAGATCCTTTGGTTTAAGCCCTCTATGCCATTGGTATATACTTTTAGATCATGGGAGACATAGTTTTTATTCATATTATTAAAATCAGTATCCAAGTTTGTCAGATGAATTGGTATGCAAATTGATAACTATTTTGTCTGTTTAAATATGTGTAATAAAGCCAATTTTCCAGTTGGCCTGTATGAACCTCACAGAATTTGGAAATAAACACCCATAATTTTTCCCAAAAGGTTTGGGGCTTCTGCTGAGATGACATTGAATCTCAAAACTCTAGACAATTTCACAGTATTAGGTTGAGCAGTTTCTTTGCAGTTGTCTTACTCTATAACTGTTAAGAAACATTCTGCTTTAGTAGGGTTGATGCAGTCTTTGGCCCCATTGTGTTGAGCACTGAGCAGTATTATTTTTCAAAGATTAGACTGTGTCATCAAGTGAAGGATTAGTGGGAGACCGGATTTTTTTTTTAGTGAAAAAAAACCAATTTAACCACTGAGAATAGGATCTGTTCTGATTAGGGCTTGTGTCAATTTCCTGCTCTTCTCAAGTAAAGTGAGGAAGCAAAACAGTCGTAATAATCTCAGTGAAAATCAAAGTCAACATAGAGAAGTCATTTTTAAAAGGATAATTCTTGGGGCGCCTGGGTGGCTCAGTCAGTTAAGCATCTGACTTCAACTCAGGTCATTTCAGGGTTCATGATTTCAAGCCCCACGTCAGACTCTGCGCTGACAACTCAGAGCCTAGAGACTGCTTCAGATCATATGTCTCCCTCTCTCTCTGCCCCTACCCTAATCATGCTCTGTCTCTTTCTCTCAAAATTAAACATTAAAAATCTTTTTAAAAAATTTAAAGGATAATTCTTGCATCAAAAATAAATGGGGGCACCTAGGTGGCTCTGTCAGATAAGCATCTGACTCTTGATTTCAGCTCAGGTCATGATCTTACAGTCCTGAGATTGAGCGCGCGCGCGCGCGCACACACACACACACACACACACCTATGGGGCTCCATGCGGGGCATGGAGCCTGCTTTAGATTCTCTCTATTCCTCTCCCTCTTCCCTTCCCCATCCAAGAAAAAAAAATAAATGAAACTTATCAACCTAAACATTGACACACAGTTTGGCTTGCTTAGTATGGGCCCTGATAGAGATCAATTTCCCAGCTCATTTCTGGAGTAAAACTTGCTTATGGTTTCCTCCATATGTAATGCCATAAGAACATCAACCAATGCATAGGAACATCAATTAGAACCATGTGTATGATCATGATCCATGCCTGTGACTTGGTCTTATCTGTTAGCAGCCACTCTCATTTGAAAAGCAACAATGTGGACCTATTCCCTAATACTCCAGTAAAATGGTTTTGATCTGTATTTTTTGTGACATTTTTGTAGTTTTTACTTTGCTTCACTGCTAGTTATTTATAGGCAAGGACACAGTAGGTTTTGGCTTCCTTTGAAAACTATTGTGTCAATATTCCTAAACTTTAACTAGAGTAGAAAGAGGAAATTCTCTGAGGATCAGAAGCACTCTGATCTGATCCGAGTCCATTGAAAAAGGAGCAAGAGGTTATGAGTATACTCTACCTTCAAGTTCTTATTTTCCTATGCTCTGGATTATCTCCTGTAGGGAACAAAAGCAAGCCAGATTTTTTAGGCTACTGAGAATATGCCAGAAGTTAGAATTTTGTTTTCAATGTATTATCTGAAAGTTTAGTATTTAGTGAAATGATTTAGGTATTCATGTTTATAGGGTCAAAAAGCTAACTCCATTTCCTCCAGGAGTGCCAAAGAACCCAAACATGGTATATTACATCATTATTATAAATTTAAAAAAATGGCTACACTACTGTGGACTGTTTGAATTGGCTCCATATGTGTATGTCAAAGTTAAAATTTCATGGAGGGTCAAATTTCCCTTTGGTTAACCTCTAGGTGATCTGTCTCCTGCCCATGATCAGTGAAAATACATCCACTCAGCCCTCTGAACACCCTAGGTGATTAATTATTGGAGTGGTTGGATGCAAATGTCTTTACAAGAAAATAGCCACATGCTACTTGCAGTAGAATATGTAATTAAATGCTTCAGCCTATATTTGCTCTTCCTCATCTCATCTGAAGCTCATGTTGGCCCTTTGCCTTCATTCAGTGCACAATATGTTAGCCATCTGTGAAAATCTCATGGTTAAAAAATGTTTTTTTTAGCCAAAAGGAAGGAACCCAGTCAGAAGAGACCTTGTTTTTTGAATATCATTGATTCTTCTTCAGAATCAACTTGAAAGTCAAATGCTTCTTTGATATTTTTAAACTATAGCTCATTTGGAGATAGTCTTGTTGAGGGCACCCTCCTGGATTGTCCTGTTATGACAAAATTATGTAAAAGTTGAAACTCACAGCAGGTTTTCTGACATATAAGATATACATGGTGTTAGGAGAAAGATATGTTGCTCAGTAAGTTCAGTTTACTAAGAAAGACAGAGACATAGTTGTCCAGTTGGATAGGACAGGGAAAAAATCTTCTATAATGTTTCTTTGTAATTAGGTAGGACTGAATACTGGCAAGCTGAATCCCTGTTGAATGTTCTTAGCCTTAGTTGTGAGGCTCAGATGTAATATTTATACAGGGAAGAGAAACAGCATGGTCAAGATACAGAGTGAACTAGTGTCTGAGTCAGAAATAGAACTCTTTGCTTCCAATACTGTGTTAATTCCTAACACCACACCCTCAATGCTAGACAGCAAAGGTGCTATGTGTTCAAGCAAAGGAAAGAGTTATGAATAGGGTCTTAGTGGCGTTTTCCCGTGCCCTGTCTTCAGGATTGGGACTGTAATGCTTTCTTGTCTGTGGACCTTTCTCTCCCACAGGATTTGGTTACTTAAAGCAGTAAAGCAGAAGAGTGCCAGACTGCCTATTATTGGTATAGTGTATGTGTACTGAGAGACATAAAACTGTGGGGATGAGCACTGGGTGTTATATGGAAATCAACTTGACAATAAACTATTAAAATTTTTTTAAAAAACTGAATGGAAAACTAGGGAGACAAATTTCAACTATTTGAAACACACCTTTTTGGGAAGTAGAAAATAATAAATAGCCAGTGAGCTAGAAGCATGCTGTGTAAAAAAGGCATCAGTGAGCAGAGTGTACGGACTCTGGGAATAGCTGAAAATGCATCTGTTATGAAAACAGTTTCCAAATAATATTATTGGCATTACTTATTGTAGAAGGCAAGTGCAAGCAGATTATAGTAAATGAAACTTGGCTTTAATATTAGGGATTTTTTGGTCCTTTAATTTCTTTAGGTTGTGTAATTATGTTAGAGGAATATTTTTGACTCTCTGGATTTCTTTCAACAATGGAAAAAAAGGCCTCCAGACTAATGCATAGTGAGTATGAGACTAATGTATACTATTTTTCACATCCCCGCTCACTAACCACCATTAGTGGGGATGTGAAACATAGTATACAAATTGATTTAAGCAATTGAGAAGTTTTCCATTCCCTTTTTCTTTCTACAATCCCAAATGGTGAAACAATCTGCAAAAACTTGGGCCTATTGTTCCCAAAGTAAGATATGAACCCCAATGACTGAGATTTTTCAGGCTCTTTGTGTTTTTTCTGATCAACTTCAGTGACCTTAAACATAGTGATTGCATACTGTTTTTATCTGAGAAACTTGGAAGGAGTTAGATGAGGCAAAGTAGTATAGAGGATGATATTTGAGTAATTGTGAGCCAGAAATACCTCCCAAGGCCCTAAATACAAATTAGATGGCAGCACTGACCTCTCCCCAGCAAGGTCCTTTTTCTTTTATCTTTTCTTATTCGTTCAATTCTTGTTTTAATTTCTTTGCTACTTTCTTTCCTATTTCTTCTTTTGCTCTCCTAGCCTATTTATATTTGTCTACTGTTTGTTTTTTCCCATTCTGGACCTCACTTGGTCAAGGTTCCTACTATACTTTGCTTTTACATATCAAGGTTGGTTGTGGCAAAAGTTGAACTGGGCTTGTGAGATTAAATGACCAAGAAAGAATATGATCTTAGATCAGTGTTAGGCTCGGAGTCGGGGGCACTCCATAAAGACTTTTTGAATGAGAATTGAAGAATAGCAAGTTTCCAATCTTACCTTGAGAACCTTAAGTATTAAAAATGACAGCTCTTTGATTCATATCCCATAAGTCATCTCTCCAAGGTCATCTCTTCCTCTAGTCACTGCAGTGAGTGAATTTTTTTTTCTCAAATCAGTTTTTTCTCAGTCCAAACACTAGTTGAAGTAACTTCATACTTCTGTATCTTTGGAAGATTTCTCCCTCCACTCCATCCTCTGTTATATAAAATGGCCCTTTAACCCATTCCTTGGGAGTTAGAAGGAAAGAGTAATGTAAGGAAGAATCACTTCAGAGAAATGCCTTTCACATTTTAAAATGTAATCATGTGAAAATCCATTACTGAACATGTAAGGGGGCAAAGACCACTTTTATTGTATATCCTCTTCATTGAAAAGAATTACTTGTCCATTGTGTATTATTGAGAAATTAAACGACAGTTCCTATCAAATGACAGCTGTTTACCTAGAAACTTAGAAAGACTTCTATATGCACCTTTGAACAACGTTGGCCCAGATACTCAAAAATTATTAAGTTAATGACTGCCATATGTATAATCAGTAGCAAGCAAAGGCTATGTTACTGACCAGATGAGAAGTTTACAGTGTGGCAGAGGAATGGGCATTTATATCAAATCTACCTTTCAGAAAAGGTTGCATTGATTATGGCCATATTAAGAGCTGACAGCATGAAAGTAACTGAAGGAATGGGCAGTGGGAAGGGGATAAGAAGAAATAAATCCTAGGCTAAACATTTAGCATGAAAGAAACATGGAAAAGGGGCTACAATCTTCAAGAAGAAAACTCTGAGATTATTATTTAAGTTATTGCTCTAGAAAGACAATGTGATACAGTGAAAAATCTTTTCACCAGAAGCTTTAATTAACTGAGTATCTCTGAATTCATGTTGTAGAAGAAAAAGATGAATCAATGATTTACTTCAATTGCTTAGTTATAGGGGCACCTGGGTGGCTCAGTCAGTTGAGAGTCCGGCTCTTGATTTTGACTCAGGTCATTATCTCATGGTTTGTGGGATCGCATCTGGCTTTGTACTTACAGTGCGGAGCCTGCTTGGGATTCTCTCTCTCTCTCTCTCTCTCTGCCTCTACCCTGATCTCTCTCTCAAATAAATAAATATTAAAAAATAAGTTTAGTTAAAACTTCTTTAAGAGCATGTCCTGGAGGTCCCATATCGACCTGTAATCTTGTGCAATAGAACTAATACTTAGACAATAAAGTTTACTAATATTGGAAAAGAGACAAAATAATTTAGATTAGCTTAACAATACTTTGGTTAGGAATAAAAAAGGTGAATTCTGGTTCTGATGATATCATTTACACATTCTTCTAATTATGACATCATAATTCTAAATTACATAAGCCTCAGTTTCTGCTTTTGTAATATGGTGATAAATTCCTATCTTCCTACCTTATGGCGTTCTTGTGGGAATCAAATAAAACACATTTTGGAAAGTCAAAAAATTCCATACGAATGTCAAATTCTTAGTTTTAACTATTAGAGGTTCGTTTCCCCACCTCAACCTCCGATCCCTGCCTGGGCTTTCAAGTAACCAATATCTTATTTCTGTTCATTGCAATCTACATACAGTACTACATTTATTATATTGAGTGTGATCTCTCCCACTTCTGCAACATACTCCTGTAGTACCTTTTAACATATGGTAGATGCTCAAAAGGTATTTGTCAAACCCAATTGAATGTGCATATTGTTTCCAGTCTGAGTGGACAGAATATCTTTGATTCCATAGAAATGAATGGAAGGCAGATTTGATTATTCATTCCATCTTGTCTCCCATAGGAGGAAAATATTTCTTACCAGTCTCTAGTTTCAAAGTGGTGAACCCTGCAGCCAGCAGGCCTTCTGAAAAAAAAAATCCATGGGTGACAGAAGATTCATTGACTTTCAATTTCAAGATTTAAATTCAAGCTTCAGACCCAGGTTGGGCAATGCTACTGCCAATAATACTTGCATTGTTGACGATTCCTTCAAGTATAATCTGAATGGTGCTGTCTACAGTGTTGTATTCATCCTGGGTCTGATAACCAACAGTGCCTCTCTGTTTGTCTTCTGCTTCCGCATGAAAATGAGAAGTGAGACTGCTATTTTCATCATCAATTTGGCCCTTTCTGATTTGCTCTTTGTCTGCACTCTACCTTTCAAAATATTTTACAATTTCAACCGTCACTGGCCTTTTGGTGACACCCTTTGCAAGATTTCTGGGACTGCATTTCTCACCAACATCTATGGGAGCATGCTCTTCCTCACCTGTATTAGCGTGGATCGTTTCCTGGCCATTGTCTATCCCTTCCGATCTCGTACCATTAGGACAAGGAGGAATTCTGCCATTGTGTGTGCTGGAGTCTGGATCCTAATCCTCAGTGGTGGTATTTCAGCCTCTTTGTTCTCTACCACTAACATCAACAATGCAACCACCACCTGTTTTGAGGGCTTCTCCAAACGTATCTGGAAGACTTATCTGTCCAAGATCACCATATTTATTGAAGTTGTTGGCTTCATCATTCCTCTGATACTGAATGTCTCTTGCTCTTCTGTGGTGCTAAGAACCCTCCGCAAGCCTGCTACACTGTCTCAAATTGGGGCCAATAAGAAAAAAGTACTGAAGATGATCACAGTGCATATGGCAGTCTTTGTGGTATGCTTCGTACCGTATAACTCTGTCCTCTTCCTGTATGCCCTAGTGCGCTCCCAAGCCATTACCAATTGCTTGTTGGAAAGATTTGCAAAGATTATGTACCCAATCACCTTGTGTCTTGCAACTCTGAACTGTTGCTTTGACCCTTTTATCTATTACTTCACCCTTGAATCTTTTCAGAAGTCCTTCTACATCAATACCCATATCAAGATGGAGTCTCTGTTTAAGACTGAAATACCTCTCACCACAAAGCCTTCCCTTCCAGCTATTCAAGAGGAAGTTAGTGAGCAAACAACACATAATGGTGGTGAATTAATGCTAGAGTCCACCTTTTAGGTAATGAGAACTGTCTTTAGGTCCAGATATGGTTTTTCCTAGGATTTTTCCTATGCTATGAATAAGAGAAATAATTTGAAACTAGTGATACTGGAAATAGATTAATGTACTGAATACAGTCAGATACATTTAGTTGAATGTTTATTGTGCATATGCTGTTTTGTTCAATAATTATAGGTCATGTCTAATTACAACAACCAAAAGAGAGTGCCAAACTCTTCTGCTGGGTTATAATTCTATTGTATTGGATTATATAAGTGGCCAGTGGCCTCGACTTTAGTGATATGAAGATTATCTCTAAAAATTTTTAAAGATATTTCCATTCTGGCCATATTGCTTAATTAGGTTGGGCCTATAAATATAGAACAAATTCAGGGATTATTAAAAAAAAAAAAACCTTCTGTGTTACTACTGATACACATTAGTCTTCTTTTTTCCTTATTTTTTGTATTGTTATAGAGCATGTTTTAGCATAAGAACATATTTTAGCCTAATATTATTAATAAGAAAGTATCCAATTTAAAAGAGCTGGCAAATTTTATTGCATATGTTTTGAAAACAGAAACATAAACTGTGTTTGCATGAATATGGATGGAAAGAAACAAAATTAATAGGATTTACACAATTGTGGTCACCAGCAGTGTCAGTATTTTAAAATTTTCCTTTTTTTACACTACATTAAAATGTTCATATGAAACTTCAAATCCAGAAAGCTGGTAAATATGTGCTCAAAATAAGCACAAAATATAAAATCACATCAAAGAGCAAATGTTCATTAAAAAAACTAGCAACACCAACATTTTTTTCTTAGAATTTCCAATTATCTTTATTTTGAGAGAATTATTCTGCATAATATTCTTCATATGATATATTGGAGCACAATGAGGACAAGGTCAGGTCAGGAATAAATTGAAAAAATTAACGACAAAATAAAACCATAAAGCACATTTTAAAATCTATCTTAAAATTTTCAGTAACAATTTTTTGGGGGGAGTAGAGATCTGTAACTTTAAATAACTTAATCTTTCATATTAAATTTTGGAGCACAATGTGGCCAGATTGCTGCTGAGTTTGTGGTTAGATCAGGAGCATACTGAAAAGAAATACATAAACCACTTCCATGCAAATACAACTCATGCAATACAACTCAGAAAAACTACAAACAAACAACAGAACGCTAGAAAATAATTCCTAACACTTGCATTTATATTGTATTTATTTCTGGAGGTTGTGTAAATTTAAAGATATCATATCATTTGTATGAAGTTTTGGAGTACAGTACAGGTAGAATTCTGCTAAATTTGTGCCCTGGTCAGAACCATATCAGGGGTGGGGGAACCCCATAAAACAACCACCTAGAAAACAAAGCACGCAAAAATTTAGAAGTTGCATTTTCTTGAGCATTTGTAAAACTTGCAAAATACCATGATTTTCATATGATGTTTTGGATCAAAATGCAGTTAGGAAACTGCTAAACTGGTGCTAGTTTAGGAGCATTAAAATAAATATTTACAAATATACAAAATAAGAGAAAACATTTTTTGTGATTTGGTTAACCAAGAAAAGAAACAAAATAATCTTTAAAACCTTTTATTATTTATTGGATGAAATGTAGATTTAAGCATATTAAGACATGTTAATAGAGCTTTTGAGCACAGTCTAGTTTGAAATGTGCTACATTTGTGCCCATTTCAGAAGGAATGAAAATATATTCCCTCATCTACATTCTACACACACACACACAAAGTAAAACATTGAAAAACAATATAAATATTCTTAAAGTGTGCATTGATCAATCTTTAAAATATTTGGATGATATGGTAATTTTAAAAAGTTAAGATTTTTAAAGTAAAACTTCCAAGAAGAGTACATCTTGTAAGTTGCTCAACTTGTGCCACGAAATGATTTAAAAGAAAAGAAATAACACCATGAAAATAATAGAAAATTTAAATGATACTCAAATTCTCTTTCTTTATTTTTTAAACACTTATTTATTCTCAGAGAGAGAGAGAAACAGAGTGCGAGTGGGGGAGGGGTAAAGAGAGAGGGAGACACAGAATCTCAAGCAGGCTCCAGGCTCGGAGGTGTCAGTACAAAGCTAGACACAGGGCTCGAACACATGAACCGTGAGATCATGACCTAAGCTGAAGTCAGACACTTATTGACTGAGTCACCCAGGTGCCCCAAATGATAATCAAATTCTTAAAACTCTTATTAAGCTTTGTTTTTCTTTCTGATGATGTATAGATTTAAAAATACTGATTTTAAGTTTAAAACACGAGCATAATGTAACTTTTTTCTTACATGAATCCTTTATCTTTTATTTTAATTTTATTATAGTTAACATACAGTGCTATATTAGTTTTAGGTGTACAGTTCCATACATCACCCAGTGCTCATCACAAGTGCATTCCTTAATACCCATCACCTATTTCACCCATCCCCTTCACTTCCCCTTACATGAATCCTTTAAATCAAACGTTACATATATGTATGAATCCCTATCACTAATGGAAATCATCCAATATTTTATACCAATTGGTTAATTATAAAATGTTATTTTTTCCCTTCTGATATTAACATTTGCTTGTGTAACATTCTCCAACTTTATAAACCCTACTGAATGAGGAACATGTCTTCATTTTGATTTTGTATCCATGCCCAGAACAGAATTTTTGGATGTTCCAATAGCAAATCCTAACTTAATATGAGTCTATATTAAAGAAAGAAAGAAAGAAAGAAACAAACAAACAAACAAACAAACACAATAACAGGCTTGACATACAGTAAATTGCCTAGTTTCTTTTGTAAAATCTGTTTCCTTACCAGGATAAAAATGGCTAAATCTGAGCCTGGGTTAGAACCAACTGAAAAAAAAATGCTAAAACAATAGAACAATATGAAAATAAATTTTCAAAAATAGCATTACTTTTTCCTATGATCTAAAGCACTAAAAATAATCATGCATTATATTGTCTTGTGAAGACATTATATACAGAATACATAAGAATTAGGTTCAGTTTGATGAAATTAGGTTAAGTTAGGCTAAATTCACTTGTTAGGTTATGTTGTAAGATCAAATTAGTAATCAAAGTATGAATAATCTTTTTGTTTTTCTTAGTATTTTTTCTTTCCCACTTGTAAGCATAAACTACATGTTACTTTGTGCCCTTGGGTCTCAAAATTATAAAATTTTAGGATTATGACACCAAAAAGTTTAATGGGATATGTTAAGCAAGTTGACATAAAATATATCAACAAATCAGTTTCTTTTTGTGTAATTTCCATATTTAGTTTTGTTTAATTTTCCATATTTCAATTTATATTACTTTTTATCATTAATATAACTTGCTATTAATAAAAATTTTGTCAAATGAACAGTGTAACAAACAAAATGTAAGACAAATAAAATTGATTTTATTTTATATTTAAAAGCAAAAGCAATAATTCAGTTTAACTACAACTTGGATTTCAAGTGCTTACCAAATGTAATAAATATGTTTGGATTATCTAGTAGTCATACATTGGTCAACTATTTATTAAACATTGCCTTTATTTATTTATAGGCACCCAGAGCCATTTTTCCGTTTTCTTCTCTCCAACCTTTAAGAAAAAACTTATTAAGGGGGTGCCTGGGTGGCTTAATTGGTTCAATGTCCGATATCTGCTCAGGTTCTGATCTCGCAGTTGGTGAGTTCAAGCCCCTCATCTGGCTTGCTGCTCTCAGCAGGGATCCCGCTTCAGATTTTCTGTTCCCCTTGCTCTTTGTCCCTCCACTCACTCTCACAAAAATAAATTTAAAAAACATTAAAAAATTAAAAAAAGAAAAATCTTATTAAGGTATATTTGATCTCAAATCAGTTCTAATACTTTGTTTTTGAGGCTGTCTGAAGACTAATGCAGAATGGAAATGGCAACCCCCTGGGTGACTTTTCAGGAATCAAGCTGCAAGATTAACTACTGCTTTCTCTTATTCATCCAGTTTGGCTTTGATTTATTTGGGGATTCTTGCCAAGCTGACCCCTGAATCTGACTTCTCAGATTTAATTAAATTCCCTATGACAACTAGGAGTCCTGGAGAAAGTCAGGACAAACAGACCATCTAACAACAATGAGATGATTTTGGAGCTGGATAGCTCACAGATCAATATAAATAACTAGAATAGTCAGTGATCCCAGGGTGTCAGCACAGGGAATTCCCATTTATCATCCTCATACCTTCTAACTCTCAGAGAAAGCAATGTCAGCCTCTTACAAACCATATTATGTGTTAGTTCCCCCATGAAATGATAGCGAATAGTGTCTTTTCTAACAGCTTGACCAGCAAGATCAGTCCTAGGTCATTTTTAAAGTTATAAGAACTTTGTCATTCATGACCTTCTAGGCCAGTTCTTTAGAAAAATTGGAGACAAAAGTTGTTTTTTATATCTCCATTAACTTTCTTCCATCTCTGTCTCCACCCCTAAACCCCTGCATGTTGTGTTTTCCATGGTTTCCGAAACTCTGTCTTTCCTGTGATCATTTCCAGCATCTCTCTTCACCTTCTTCAGAAATATTGCTTTTTTTCTGGACTATAAACAATACATAACCTTCTGTCAAGACAATGACAGGTTGAATAGATTTACACTGAGGTGTTAATGATTGATCCTTCCACCCACTGCTCTTTCCAATGGTGTTTACATCTTAGGAAAGGAGTCTGGTTAATTCAAATGACTGAAGCAGGGTTGGGATAGGGAGGCATGACTGTCTTTTTGAGCCTCAGCATTCTTCAATTCATGGGCAGGCCCCTGCAACTGCGACTTTCTTGTCCCGCTCTCAATATTACTCTGTGTACTACTGAGTCCAAAACACATTGCCTTTTTCCAGATATCTGTCTTTTCCAAAACTGCCTGCAGTGACTGGAAACTTATGTTCTAATTTCCTATATGCTTTGATTATTTCTGGTGGACTTGGTATAATGCTTCTTAAAATATGAAGCAGTTTGTTTCAACAAAGGAGACAAAGCACAGACTACTGAGTAAAAATTTCCTCTGTATTCAGACTTTTTAAAAGCTATGTATTTACCACTGCTTTACTTCCTTTTCCTCTCTGAGTATGCAGGAATGAAGCTCTTTTCTCTCAAACATTCAGAGAGGTAGTCAGTTCAGGAATATAGAGGAGAAGAGCTAGTATGAGGCCTAAAGTGTGGAAGTGATGGAAGACAGACAGACTCTAAAATAGGGGTGACTTGTATGGCCATAGAAACTAGCTTTCCTTCTTATCATGGAGAGGCTCCAACTTTACAGATAATGAGTTTATTACAAAGAACCTTCATTCTTTCCATTTGCTAGTCCAGGGTAAACTCTCAGTTTGTTACCTTCCTCACTCAAAGTGGTATCAAGGCTGAAAATATGGGTTACCTTCCTCAGTTGAGATCCTGGGACTTCTGGACTAGCCCCAGTTCAAGGCAGTTTGAAATTCAGGAAACAGTTTGGCATAATTCCTAGGGACCCAGAATTCATTATTTATTATTCAACAAAGTTTTTGAACATCAACTTTCATGTGCCAGACACTTTTCTAGGTATTGATGGTTTGATGGTGACAATAATAGACAAAAAGCTGTTTTAAAGAGGGGCGCCTGGGTGGCTTAGTCGGTTAAGCGTCCGACTTTCGCTTAGGTCATGATCTCGCGGTTGGTGGGTTCGAGCCCCGCGTCGGGCTCTGTGCTGACTGCCAGCTCAGAGCCTGGAGCCTGTTTCGGTCTGTGACTCGCTCTCTCTCTGACCCTCCCTTGCTCACGCTGTCTCTCTCTCTCTCTCCTAGAAATAAATAAAACATTAAAAAAAAAAAAGCTGTTTTAAAGATTCTGTTCTAGAATCAGAGTAGGGATAGCCAAAACCAAAAAATTAACCAAGTTAAAAAATAATGGCAGATGATTTTTGTGCTACACAAAAAGAGCAAAATAAAGGAAATAAAGGAAAACACGTATCTGAAACCAAACCTCAGTCCCCATGGCAAGACTGGATTAAAACTTTAAAGATCATAAGCATTGAAAAGAGAAGAGTGTTTCTCTCTAAATAAATACAATTATTTTAATTAAGTTTATGCTATAGTTATCAATGCATATAAACAAGTACAAGAAAATTCTGGTTTTAAAACATCAAATTTCTTTGTTTTAAAAGGGTTATGAAGTCCTGAACTGCCCAAATTTTGTGTTTAGTCTGTCTACCTTTAGGTGTTCTGTTCTTGTCCAAGCCATAGAGACCTCAAAAGGCTAATGAAGATGCAAGCCTAGTCAATTTCCAGTCAGCAAAACTAATCATGCCATGACCTCAAGCTTCATCCTACAGCAATAGGCTCACTTGCTTTTTCTCTCTCTCTGCTTCTGTCTATCTCCACCATTCCTTTCAGAAAAACATGCTGAGTAAAATATGAATGTTAATTCTTTGTTGCAATAAAGAGGTTTGGGCTGGAAGCCCAAATCTGGTTTTCATACTTAGTTTTTCTGCTCACTGAGTGAACGTGAGCTCACTGAGTGAACGTGAGCAAGTAACTTTCTCCCTCTATGCCTGGATTCCCCTATTAGTAAAATAAGCAGGTTGTTCTCAGTCATCTCTGAGGTCTCTGATAGTTCTAAGGGTGGAACTCCAGAGTCATTGATGCTGAGTCAGAACTAACAGTACTTATTAATAATGCTAGTACAGATGTTGGTACTTACTAAGTGTCAGATACTGTACTAAAATTTTTAAATAGCATTTTTTAATATTTTCATTTATTTCTAGGAGAGAGAGAGAGAGAGACAGCGTGAGCAAGGGAGGGTCAGAGAGAGAGGGAGACACAGACTCTGAAATAGGCTGCAGGCTCTGAGCTGGCAGTCAGCACAGAGCCCGACGCGGGGCTCGAACCCACGAACCGCGAAATCATGACCTAAGCGAAAGTCGGACGCTTGACCGACTAAGCCACCCAGGCGCCCCACTGTACTAAAATTTTTAAATGCATTTCACAACAATAACATGAGAGAGGTTTTATGATTAGCCACATTCTACAGATAAGAAAACTGAGGCTGAACAAGCTGAAGAACAAACAGTTGTAGAGCTAATAAGTGGCAGTCTCTGATTTGATCCCAGTTCTGTATGTCACTAAAGCCTGTGTTCTTAGTCAGTATTGCTTTGTCCATCCAGGACTATGAGTCTTAAGCACAAGAAGCACATTTTAATGGTGGAACTTCTGCCATTATGGAGAAAAAGAGGGAGGCTTTGGGGATAAGAAATCCCAAGTTTTTTCGTTTGAAACTACTTCACAAAAATGGCTGCCTACTCCCACTTAGAAGTGAGAACAGAAAGAATTTGAATAATAACAATAACAATTCATTTCAAATGCTCATTATGTGTCAGAAAGTATCACACAAAATCTCTTAACCTCATTTAAAAAATTTTTTAAATAGTTTATTGTCAAGTTGGTTTCCATATAACACCCAGCGCTCATCCCCACAAGTGCCCTACTCCATGCCCATCTCCCCACTCCCCCCACACCCATCAGTCCTCAGTTTGTTCTCAGTATTCAAGAGTCTTTCATGGTTTGCCTCCCTCCCTCTCCCCCACTATTTCCCCCCTTCTTCTCCCCCACGGTCCTCCGTTAAGTTCCTCCTAATCCTCCTATAACTGCAAACATATGGTATTTGTCCTTCTCTGCCTGACTTATCTTAACCTCATTTTTAAGATGATAAAACTGAGGCTTAAGGATTTTAAGTAACTGTCCCAAAGTCATACAGCAATCAGTGGTAGAAACAAGACTTGCATACAGCCTGTCTGACTCTAAGCCCCCAATAAGTTATAGGGAGACTTGTTCTACTATATAAAAACAACATTTGTTGAATGCTTACTAGATATCAGTCACTGTGCTTTGCATATGTTTTCTCTTTTAATCTTTACAACAATCTTAAGAGGTAACTACTTTTATTAGGTACTTTTATTATCTCTTTTACAAATGAAAGAAAGACACAGATTTAAGCAACTTGCTCAAAGTCTAATAGTAATTAAGTGGGTTTTTATGAAATCGAAACCTAACCATGGTAAGACTGCCCAAGATCAGGCTCTTAACTATTGCCCAACCTCTTTCTTACTACTCTTTTTCATACTCAAATTCCAGGTACATTTGTCTTTCCATTCCTTTAATAAGTGAGGCTCATTTTTGTCTTAGGGCCTTTGCCTTTGATCTTGTCTCTGCTTTGAATAGTTTTCCACTAGGTCATCACATGGCTGGCTCCTTCTCATCATTCAGGTTCAAATGTCACTTATTCAGAGAGGCTTTTCCTGATCATCCATTCTACAGTAGATACGCGGTTACTGTTGTCACTTTACCCTATTATAACTTTCTTCAAGGGACTCTTTGATACTCTTCATTTTTAAGTTTATTTATTTTGAGAGAGCAAGACAGGAAGAGAGGGAGAGAGAGAATGAGCAGCACGGGAGGGGAAGAAAGAGGGAGGGAGAGAGAATCCCAAGTAGGCTCCACATTGTCAGCACAGAGCCCGATGCAGGGCTTGAACCTGAACCATGAGATCATCACTTGAGCTGAAACCAAGAATCTAATGCTTAACTGACTGAGCCCCCCAGGTGCCCCTGATATTCTTATTTTTAATGTATTTTTTCAGTGTCTCTCTACATTACTCTCCATAAGAGGTATGTTCCATGAAGGCAGAAATGATGTTATTCTTTTTCACTACAGTATCTAATATGTAGTAGACACTCAGGTAATATATGTTGAATAAATGAAAGTGGTAGATCTGAAATGGGAAACTAAATCTATATGACTTTAGGGTCCTTCCTGTATATGCTACTGACCTTCCATTTATCCATTGAGGGTTCTCTTTTCCCTAAAATGCAACCTCTTTTCCAACTGCTTCATGCTGACTTTCTTTAGAAGCTGAACACTGAAGAGTAAAATGTCTTACTTTTAGAAAACAATACCAAAGTACATACCTAATTTCCTAAAGTGGCTACTTTAATTACCTTAACAGTTTTTACCTTTGAGGGGAATTTTTATGTAGAATGTGGGGATGCCCAAGCATTTTTCTTCATATGCAAGGAAGAGCTCAGAGAAAACAAACCTTGAGCATGCTTAAAACTCTTAAGCTATATTCAAGTCTTAAGTAAATAACTCCACCTTTCCTTTTCCAGTTTTCCCTCATTTAATTTGTACCTTCTGGCACTTGCTGGCACTTCGGAGTTGTACATTAGACTGGAGCTTTCATCTCTATGGCATGTCACATAACATATAAAGTTGACTACAAAGAAGTATCTTGTTACTGGTGATTCTGAAAAATCTTTTCAGATGTCTACTTTCAACACACATTCCTCTGGTTGATTTTCAGTCTATTTCTTTATTAGAAACCACTGTCTAGCCATTGAAAGGACATGCTTTTAATAAAAAAGAAAAAAAGTAAGGGGAAGGGAAAAGTGCTATGTAATTGGATGCCATCCAGGAGGTACATACATAGCTTTAACTGTGATGGAGTATAATGGTAGCCTTTTTTCTAGTAGGATCTGGGGCCAATGCTCACAGTTTTCTCTTTGCAGTTTTACTGGGAGAAGTCTGTTCTGGTTTCTCAAATAAAATGTACTGCTATCATCATCTGCCAAAATGCTAACTGAAAAGATCCATTATTTTTTATATTTAATACCTTATAAATTATATGGAGATTGTGTTGACCGACATCGACACCTGGAAAGATGGTCAGAAACTTTTTTCCTAGGTCAGGTAAGGCTGAGTGAGTGCCTATTTCTTCATCAATGACCAATTATGCATTCATAGAGAAAACATTTCTTAGCGTCTAGGCAGGTAACCTCAGAGGAACTGGGATGGCTGGATTTGAAGAAAAGGATGCAAATGAGCAGTAGCCATTTGGAACTTATATGGAAAATATATAGCTGCCTGTTCCTTAACAGAGGTGAATTGTGTGTGAACTACTCAGGACTTGAAGGAGAGAAAATCCTATTTTGTTTAAGCAAAGCTGAATGTGTTTTCAGAGGCTTTTCTGAATTTCATATTGGCTGTCTCTGCATACTGGAGAAGGTACTTTGCTTTTGAACTCTGCCCAAGTATTATCTAATTTTGAACCAATGTATCCCAATTTGTTCCCAAATTTATCTTAAGAGGAATTAAATGAAAGTTGTGAAACAAATGATGGTGTCTGGTTGCTTATGAAGACTTTTCATTTTACTGTTAACTCACTTGCTTGTTTCTAGCTAAAAAACTTGCAGTTATATTTCTGTCCACAGCTCTGGTTTGTTCTGGGCCATTATTGGCTTCATGTTTAGGTCTTTATATGTGGAGTGCTTGACAAACCTCTCTCTAAAGCAGAGCATGGCTGGGGATTAGCTGTTCCTAAAAAATAGATTTTCAATGATCTGTTCACTGTCTTTACCTGTCACAAAAGGTATGCCTTTGCTAAGCAGTGAGGAAAAACCCAAAGCTAACTTCATACTTATTGGGGGAAAAAATGACAGATTTCCCTCTAAGGTCAGGAACATGACAGGGATGCCCACTTTCACCATTATTATTTAACATAGTACTGAAAGTCCCAGCCTCAACAATTAGACAACAAAAATAAATAAAAGGCATCCAAATAGGCTAGGAAGAAGTAAAACTTTCACTATTTACAGATGACATGATGCTTTATATGAAAAATCTGAAAGACCCCAGAAAAAATTGCTAGAATTGATATGTGAATTCAGAAAAAATTACAGGATATAAAATGCACAGAAACCTGTTGCATTTCTATAAGCCAATAATGAAGCAACAGAAATTAAGGGATCAATCTCATTTACAATTGAACCAAAACCCATAAAATATCTAGGAATAAACCTAACCAAAGAGGTGAAACACCTGTACTCTAAAAACTATAAAACTCTGATGAAAGACATTGAAGGTCATTCTGTGATCATGGATCAAAAGAATAAATATTGTTAAAATGTCTCTTCTACCCAAAGCAATCTACATATTTAATGAAATCCCTATCAAAATACCACCATCATTTTTCACAGAGCTAGGACAAACAATCCTAAAATTTGTTTGGAACCACAAAAGATGCCAAATAGCCAAAGTAGCCTTGAAAAAGAAAAGCAAGGCTGGAAACATCACATTTCTGGACTTCAAGTTATATTACAGAGCTGTAGTGATAAAAAAACATTATAGAACTATCATCAAAATAGACACATAGTTCAATAGAACAGAATAGAAAATGCAAAAGTAATAAACAGACAAATATATGGTCAATTAACCTTCAACAAAGGGAAGAATATCCAATGGACAAAAGAGAGTCTTTTCAACAAATATTTGGGAAAACGATGGCAACCTGCAAAAGGATAAAACTGAACCACTTTCTTACACCATGCACAAACATAAATTTCTTAGATATGTCTCCTGATGCAAGGGAAGTGAAAGGAAAAATAAACTATTGGGACTTCATCAAAATGAAAAAGCTTCTGCCATGGGAAGGAAGCAGTTTATGAAACTAAAAGTCAACTTATGGAATGGGAGAAGGTATTTGCAAATGACATCTGATAAAAGGTTCGTATCCAAAATATATAAAGAACTCAACTCCCAAAAACAAATAATCCAATTAAAAATGGACAGAAGACAAAAAAGCTATTTTTCCACAGAAGGCAAACAGATGGCCAACAGACACATGAAAAGATGCTCAATGTCACTGATTATCAGGACTACAAATCAAAACTACAATGAGATATCACCTTACACTTGTCAGAATAGCTAAAATCAACAACATAAGAAACAACAGGTGTTGTTTTGGGAGATAGATAAGGGAAACCCTTCTGCACTATTGGTGGGATGCCAACTGGTGCAACCAGTCTGGAAAACAATATGAAAGTTCCTCAAAATGTTAAAAATAGGGGCACCTGAGTGGCTCAGTTGGTCAAGCGTCCGACTTCGGCTCAGGTCATGATCGTACATTTTGTGGGTTTGAGCCCCGAGTTGGGCTCTGTGTTGACAGCTAAGAGACTGAAGCCTGTTTCGGATTCTGTGTCTCCCTTTCTCCCTGCCCCTCCATCACTCACACTCTGTCTCAATCTCTCTCTCTCTCAAAAATGAATAAAGATTAAAAAATTAAAAACAAAAGTTAAAAATAAAACTACCCCATGATCCAACCATTGCCTTGGTAGATATTTACCCAAAGAATTAAAAAATACCAATTTAAAGGAATACATGTACCCCAATGTTTATAGCAGCATTATCTATAATAGCTAAAGTATGGAAACAGCTCAAGTGTCCAATGAATGATGAATGGATAAGGAAGATGTCATATATATCTATATATCTACTTACCTATATGTATATTATTCAACCATAAACAAAAATGAAATCTTGTCATTTGTAATAACATGGATGGAAGTAGAGAAAGTCAGTCAGAAAAAGACAAGTGCCATATGAAATCTATTGTATGTATAATTTAAGAAACAAAATAAATGAGCAAATGGGAAAAAAAGAAAGACAGAGAGGTAAACCAAGAAACAGACTCTTCAGTATAAAGAACAAATTGATGTTTACCAGAAGGGAGAGGAAGGGGGAAGAGGTTAAATAGGTGATGGGAATTAAAGAGTGCACTTCTCCTGATGAGCACTAGGTGATGTATGGAATTGTTGAATCACACTGTATGGTACGCCTGAAACTAGTCTAACACTGTATGTTAACCAAATGGAACTAAAATAAAAACTTTAAAACTTTGTATTGAATTAATAGATGATTAATTAAAAAGCAGTGAAATTAATACTTTTAATAAAGTCACAGACTTCACATGCATCAAAACTGTTTTTATGATCATAATTGTTTTAGCTGATTTATAAAACCTCAAATCAGCATTTAACAATGAACTTTTAATCTTTTTTAGCTCCAAATCAAGCATTGTAATCAAGAAATCCTGGTTGCCAATTTTATTTCTTCTGGTGGAACTTATTAAGAGTCGAATGGTGAGGGGCACCTGGGTGGCTCAGTCGGTTAAGTGTCTGACTTTGGCTCAGGTCATGATCTCACAGTTTGTGAGTTCAAGTCCTGGGTCGGGCTCTGTGCTGACAGTTCAGAGCCCGGAGCCTGCTTTGTATTCTGTATCTCCCTGTCTCCCTGTCCCTCTCACGTTTGGGCTCTTGTCTGTCTCTCTCTCAAAAATGAATAAAACATTTAAAATTTAAAAAAAAAGAGTTGAATAGTGAGTGAGTGCTTCTGTGTGTGTGTGTGTGTGTGTGTGTGTGTGTGTGTGTGGTGTATACACATGCTCAGAGATATGCGTATCATATGTATGGCTACATGTGGATATGTATAGTTTATGATTCTTTTTATTTTATTTTTTCCTATGTTTCTTTTTAAACTCATGTTTTGTGAATCAGTGATGATATTTGAAAAGGGTGGTTGCTAATCGCAATGAATGAGATTTCATTCACCTGATGACCATAAACGGTAGATATGTTAAGTTCCACTTAAAAAAAAAAGATGTGTGGGTAGGTTTATTATAATGAGGAAATTTCTTTTTAGTTTCTTTCTAGAGACACTGAAATATATGAGCTGGCAAAATGAAAGTCAATAATAAAATGGAATACCTCCTTATCCAACACCCTAACAGTATCTATGTAGAGAAATAAGCTGTTTATCATTTATATCTTATATATAATTATAATTTAAATCTACGTTCAGCTGTCACTTCCTTTAGTTAAGTCTTCTTTATTATCCTCAAACAAAATTATTAGGTTGTTTTCTATTTTTGGCTACCATAGCACATGGTATGTAACTATTTTCCTATCTACCACATCATATTATAATGTGTCTACTTCTGGGGCAGCTGTGTGGCTCAGTTGGTTAAGCATCCAACTTCAGATCAGATCATGATTGCACAGTTCTTGGGTTCAAGCCCCATGTCAGGTTCTGTGCTGACAGTTCATAGCCTGGAGCCTGTTTCAGATTCTATGTCTCCCTCTCTGTCTACTCCTCCTCTACTTGAGTTTCTCTCCTCTCTCTCTCTCTCTCTGTCTCAAATAAATAAAGAAACATTTAAAAATAATTTGTCTACTTCTATATGTGTTTTATTTTGTAATATATTTACTTCTTCAGCACCACTTACCTGGCAAACAGTGGGAGATCTATAAATGCTTGTTGTGTAAAATAATGAATGAGTGGGAAGGTATCATATTGTACGTATTGCAGAGAACTGCAAATAAAGTGATCACAACTTCTGAATAAATATCAGGTCCTATGGCTTGCCAAATTACTTTTATGCTGTTTTTGGGTATGAGTGGCAGAGGTAAGAGATATATTTTGGAAGGCAAAGTATAGTAATTGCCAGACATTTTTAATAATTTATAAGGATATATTATATAGGAAACAGTATTTGAAATTGGGTCTGTCTTAGAAAATCTGACTGTATGATTGCCATGACTATCGGATCTCAAAATGCTTAATTAAGGAGAATGCATTTTATCAGACAAATGTCAGCAATCCACTGTAGTATGGGGAGGGTTGTTGGTACTGATCCCTGAAAGAGGAGGAGTGCACTGGGGATACTTTAGACATGGACTTTAGAACACATAAATAAATGGAGGAAGTTCAAATGAATTAAATTCACTCTTTGGAATATTTTTTACAAGAAAGATATGTGTCTGTATTAGTGCTGGTACCCTGCTGTTTTGATCAGTACAATGTTGTAATATAACTTGATTTCTGGAATTATAATGCCTCCAGCTTTGCTTTACTTTTCCAAGATTGCTTTGGCTATTCGGGGTCTTTTGTGGTTCCTCTCAAATTTTAGGATTGTTTTTTCTAGCTCTGTGAAAAACTATGGTGGTATTTCGATGGGGGTTGCATTAAATATGATAACTAGAAAAGAATTTGAAGCAGTAATCAAAAACTTCTCAACAAACAAGACTCCAAGGCTGGATGATTTCCCAGGTGAATTCTACCAAGCAATTAAAGAAGAGTTAATACCTATTCCTTTGAAGCAGGTCCAAAAAAATAGAAATGGAAGGAAAACTTCTAAACTCATTCTATGAGACTAGCATTACCTTGATTCCAAAACCAGAGAAAGACCCCACTTAAAAGGAGAATTACATACCAACTTCCCTAGTGAACATGAATGCAAAAATTGCCAATTAGATAATAGCAAATCGAATCCAACAATTAATTCAGAGTCATTTACCATGATTAAGTGAGATTTAATCATGTGCTGCAGGAGTGGTTCAATATTTGCAAATCAGTCAACATTATATATCACAATAATAAAAAAAGGATAAGAACCTCATGGTCCTCTCAAGAGATGCAGAAAAAGAATTTGACAAACTACAGCACCTTTTCTTGATAAAACCTCTCCAGAAAGTTGGGATAGAAAGAATATACCTCAACATGATAAAGGTCATATTCAAAAGACCCAGAACTATATCATTCTCAATGGCGGAAAACTGAGAGCTTTCTCCCTAAAGTCAGGAACATGACAGGGATGTCCTCTCTCACCATTGTTGTTCAACATAATTCTGGAAGTCCTAGCGTCAGCAATCAGACAACAAAAAGAAATACAATGCATCCAAATAGACAAGGAATAAGTCAAGCTTTCACTTTTCACAGACGACATGATACTGTGTCTGGAAAACTCAAAATACCACCAAAAAACTGCTAGAAGTGAAATGTTAATTCAGCAAAGTTGCAAGATATAAAATCAACGTACAGAAATTTGTTGTATTTCTATACACCAATAATGAAGCAGCAGAAAGGAAATCAAGGAATCAGTTCCATTTAAAATTGCACCAGAAACCATAAGATACCTAGGAGTAAAACTAACCAAAGAAGTAAAACTTCTGTGTGCTGAAAACTATAGAAATCATATGAAAGAAATTGAAGAAGACACAAAAATATGGAAAATATTCCATGCCCATGGATTGGAAAAACAAATATTATTAAAATGTCTATACTACCAAAAGAAACCTAAATGTTCAATGCAATTCCTATCGAAATAACAGCAGCATTTTTCTTTAAGCTACAACAAAGAATTCTAAAACATATATGGAACAGGGGCGCCTGGGTGGCTCTGTTGGTTAAGCGTCCAACTTCGACTCAGATCATTAACGCAAGGTTTGTAGGTTCAAGCCCCATCTTGGAATCTGGGCTAACAGCTCAGAGCCTGGAGTCTGATTTGGATTCTGTGTCTCCTCTCTCTCTCTTTTTTTATTTTTTATTTTTTTATTTTTTACAAATAGTTTATTGTCAAGTTGGTTTCCATATAACACCCAGTGCTCATCCCCACAAGTGCCCCTCTCTGTGCCCATCCCCCTTCCCCCCCACATCCATTAGTCCTGAGTTTTTGTCAGCATTCAAGAGTCTCTCATGGTTTGCATCTCCCCCTTTCCCCCACTATTTCCCCGCTTCTTCGTCCCCCATGGTTCTCCGTTAAGTTCCTACTAATCCTCCTATACGTGAAAACATATATTTGTCCTTCTCTGCCTGACTTATTTGGCTCAGCATAACACCCTCAAGGTCATTCCATGTTGCTACACAAGGCCAGATTTATTTTTTTCTCATTGCCATGTAGTATTCTATGGTATAGATAAACCACATCTTCTTGATCCATTCGTCCATTGATGGACACTTAGGCTCTTTCCATATTTTGGCTATTGGTGAGAGTGCTGCTATGAACACTGGGGTACATGTGCTCCTATGCCTCAGCATTTCTATATCCCTTGGGTAAATTCTTAGCAGTGCTGTTGCTGGGTCATAGGGGAGTTCTATTGTTAGTTTCCTGAGGAACCTCCACACTGTTTTCCAGAGGGGCTGTACCAGTTTACATTCCCACCAACAGTGTAGGAGGGTGCCCGTTTCTCCACATCCTCGCCAGCATCTCGTGTTCTCTGATTTGCTCATTTTAGCCACTCTGACTGGCGTGAGGTGGTATCTCAGTGTGGTTTTGATTTGTATTTCCCTGATGAGGAGGGATGCTGAGCATCATTTCATGTGTCTGTTGGCCATCTGGATGTCCTCTTTGGAGAAGTGTCTGTTCATAACTTCTGCCCATTTCTTTACTGGGTTGTTTTTTTTTAGGGTGTGGAGTTTGGGGAGTTCCTTATAGATTCTGGATATTAACCCTTTATCTGATATGTCATTTGCAACTATCTTTTCCCATTCCGTTGGTTGCCTATTAGTTTTGTAGGTTGTTTCCTTTGCCGTGCAGAAGCTTTTAATCTTGATGAGGTCCCAATCATTTATTTTTGCTCTTGATTCCCTTGCTTTGGGGGATGTGTGAAGTAAGAGGTTGCTGCGGTGGAGATCAAAGAGGTTGTTTCCTGCTTTCTCCTCTAGGGTTTTGATGGTTTCCCGTCTCACATTCAGGTCCTTTATCCATTTTGAGTTTATTTTTGTGCATGGTGTGAGAAAATGATCTAGTTTCATTCTTCTGCATGTTGCTGTCCGGTTCTCCCAACACCATCTGTTAAAGAGGCTGTCTTTTTTCCATTGGATATTCTTTCCTGCTTTGTCAAAGATTAGTT
>NW_024082384.1:128430-153699 GCF_003009895.1 Hyaena hyaena | reverse complement strand
GGAGAGTGCTGCTATGAACATTGGGGTCCATGTGCTCCTATGCATCAGCATTTCTGTATCCCTTGGGTAAATTCTTAGCAGCGCTATTGCTGGGTCATAGGGGAGTTCTATTGTTAGTTTCCTGAGGAACCTCCACACTGTTTTCCAGAGGGGCTGTACCAGTTTACATTCCCACCAACAGGCTGTCTTTTTTCCATTGGATATTCTTTCCTGATTTGTCAAAGATCCGTTGGCTGTATACTCTTGGGTCCACTTCTGAGTTCTCAATTCTGTTCCATTGGTCTATGTGTCTGTTTTTGTGCCAATACCATACTGTCTTGATGATGGCTGCTTTGTAGTAGAGGCTAAAGTCTGGGATGGTGATCCCTCCCGTTTTTGTTTTATTTTTCAGTATTACTTTGGCTATTCGGGGTCTTTTGTGGTTCCATACAAATTTTTGGATAGTTTGCTGTAGCTTTGAGAAGTATGCTGGTGCAATTTTGATTGGAATTGCATTGAATGTGTAGATAGCTTTGGGTAGTAATGACATTTTAACTATATTTATTCTTCCTATCCATGAGCATGGAATGTTTTTTCTTTTTTGTGTCTTCTTCAATTTCCTTCATAAGTTTTCTATAGTTTTCTTCATACAGATATTTTGTATCCTTGGTTAGTTTTATTCCTAGGTATTTTATGGTGTTTTGTGCAATTGTGAGTGGTATCAGTTTCTTGATTTCTCTTTCTGTTGCTTCATTGATGGTGTATAAAAATGCAACTGATTTCTGTACGTTGATTTTGTACCCTGCAACTTGGCTGAATTCTTGGATCAGTTCTAGTAGGCCTCTGGTGAAGTCTGTCGCATTTTCTATGTAGAGTATCATGTCATCTGCGAAGAGTGAAAGTTTGACTTCCTCTTTGCCAATTCTGATGCCTTTGATTTCCTTTTGTTCTCTGATGGCTGACGCTAGGACTTCCAGCACTATGGTAAACAACAGTGGTGAGAGTTGACATTCCTGTCGTTTTCCTGATCTCAGGGGGAAAGCTCTCAGTTTTTCACCGTTGAGGATGATGTTAGCTGAAAGCTTGTCATAGGTGTCTTTTATGATGTTTAAGTAAGTTACTTCTATCCCGTCTTTCTCTAGAGTCTTTATTAAGAAGGGATGCTGTATTTTGTCAAATGCTTTTTCTGTATCTATCGACAGAATCATATGGTTTTTAACTTTTCTTTTGTTGATGTGATGTATCACATTGATTGATTTGCGAATGCTGAGCCAGCCCTGTAACCCAGGAATGAATCCCACTTGATCTTGGTGGATCATTCTTTTTATGTGCTTTTGGAATCGATTTACAAGTATCTTGTTGAGGAGTTTTGCATCCGTATTCATCAAGGATATTGGCCTGTACTTCTCTTTTTTAGCTGGATCTTTGTCTGGCTTGGGAATCAGAGTGATGCCGGCTTCATAAAATGAGTCCGGGAGTTTTTCTTCCCTTTCTATTTTTTGGAATAGCTTGAGAAGAATTGGTATCAGTTCTGTTTTAAATGTCTGGTAGAATTCCCGGGGAAGCCATCAGGTCCTGGACTCTTATTTGTTGGGAGATTTTTGATCACTGATTCTATTTCGTCACTAGCTATGGGTCTGTTCAGATTTCCTATCTCTTTCCGTGTGAATTTTGGTAGGGGGTGTGCGTTTAGGAATTTGTCCATTTCTTCTAAGTTGTCAAATTTGTTGGCATATAGTTTTTCATAGTATTCCCTGATATTTGCCTGTATTTCTGAGGTGTTGGTTGTAATAACTCCATTTTCATTCATGATTTTGTCTATTTCGGTGCTCTCTTCTTTTTGAGAAGCCTGGCTAGAGGTTTGTCAATTTTATTTATTTCTTCAAAAAACCAACTCTTGGCTTCATGGATCTGTTCAATTATTTCTTTGGTCTCTATGTTGATTATTTCTGCGCGGATTTTTACTATTTCTCTTCTTCTACTGGGTTTAAGGCTTTCCTGTTACTCTGCCTCTAGTCCCTTTAGGTGAGCTGTTGGGTCTTGTACTTGAGCTTTTTCTAGTTTCTTGAAATAGGCCTGGAGTGCAATGTACTTTCCTCTTAGTTCTGCCTTTGCACCATCCCATAGATTTTGGATTGTTGTGTTTTCATTTTCATTTGTTTCCATATATTTTTAAATTTCATCTCTAATTGCCTGATTGGCCCATTCATTCTTTAGTAGGGTGTTCTTTAACCTCCATGTTTTTGGAGGTTTTCCAGGCTTCTTCCTGTGATTGATTTCAAGTTTCAAAGCATGATGATCTGAGAGTGTGCATGGTATGATCTCAATGCTTTTATATTTGTGGAGGGCTGCTTTATGTCCCAGTATGTGATCTGTCTTGGAGAATGTGCCATGCGCACTTGAGAAGAAAGTAAATTCCCTGGCCTCAGGATGTAGAGTTCAAAATATATCCGTCAGATCCATGTGGTCCAATGTGTCTTTCAAGTCCATTATTTCTTTAGTGATTTTCTGTCTGGTGAAACTATCCATTGCTGTAAGCGGAATATTGAAGTCCCCTGCTATTAACACATTCATGTCTATAAGCCTGTTTCTGTTTGTGATTAATTGTTTTAAATATTTAGGTGCTTCCCTATTCGGTGCATAGACATTTATGATTGTTAGTTCTTCCTGATGGATAGACCCTGTAACTATTATGTAATGCCCTTCTTCACCTCTTGTTGTTGTCTTTAATTTAAAGTCCAGTTTGTCTGATATAAGTATAGCTACTCCGTCTTTCTCTTGATTTCCAGTAGCATGATATCTATTTGTCCATCCCCTTACTTTTAAACTGAAGGTATCTTCCAGTCTAAAATGAGTTTCTTGTAGACAGTATATAGATGGATTTTGTTTTTTTATCCATTCTTCTACCTTATGTCTTTTGATTGCAGCATTCACCCCATTTACATTCAGTGTTATTATTGAGATATGTGGGTTTAGAGTTTTTGTGTCCTTTGTGGAGTTCATGTTTGTGGTGTTCTCTCTGGTATCTTTGTTCCTTGCAACCTTTTCTTCAGAGCGTCCCCCTCAGGATTTCTTGTAGGGATGGCTTAGTGGTGACAAATTCTCTCAATTTCTGCTCATTTGGAAAGCCTTTTATCTCTCCTTCTACTGTGAATGACAGGCTTGCTGGGTAGAGGATTCTTGGCTGCACAGTTTTTCTGTTCATCACATTGAAGATCTCCTGCCATTCCTTTCTGGCCTGCCACGTTTCAGTAGATAGGTCTGTCACCACTCTGATAGGTTTCCCTTTGTATGTGAGGGCCCTTTTCTCCCTAGCTGCTTTCAAAATTTTCTCTTTGTCCTTATATTTTGCCATTTTTACTATGATATGCCTTGCAGAATGTCGATTCAGATTCTGTCTGAGGGTGTCCTTTGAGCCTCTCGTATTTCAACGTTTACTTCTTTTCTCAGGTTTGGGAAGTTCTCTGCTATAATTTGTTCCAGGACTCCTTCAGCACCTTTCCCCCTCTCTTCCTCTTCTGGGATTCCTATGATACGGATATTGTTGCGTTTGACCGTGTCGCTGAGCTCTCAAACTGTTCTTTCATGTTCCTGAATCAGTTTGTCTCTCTTTCTGTCAGTTTCTTGTTTTTCTATAATGATGTCTTCTAAATCACTTATTCTCCTTTCTCTCTCTTCAATCTGTGCATTGGAGGCCTCTAATTTATTATGTATCTCATTTATCGCTTTTTTAAATTCTTCATGCCTATTTATAGTCTCCATTTTGTCTGTAGCCATAGTTTCTTTGATGTCACTTATGCTTTTTTCTAGCCCAGCGATTAATTTTGTGTTTAGTTTTCTAAAATCTTGTTCATTTATGCTGCTTATGTTTGTTTTGAGCAATTCATTAGTTGTCAATTCTTTTTTGAGTTTCTTTGCGGGAGAGCTTTTCGGTTTCTTCATTTTAGTTAGTTTTCTGGCTCTTGTTACTTTTAAAGAGCTGTTATGCTCTCTGCACCTGTGAGTGCTGCTGTATCCAGGAAGACTATTTGACTGTCCAGGGCCTATACTTTCAGAGAGTGTTTTTTGAATGGTATCTCTTGGTCTCTCTTGTTGAGATCTTGGTTATTTTGTTTTCCTACTCGTAGTGATATTTGGGACTCTCCACCATATATACTTTGGCTTGTTTCTTGATGTAGCCCTGGAGAGGAAAACAGACTGACAAACACACAGGGAGCAGGGGCACACAAACGCACAGACAAATCCGAATAACATGCAAATTGAGAGGGACAGTGATAAAGTTAGGAGAAAAGACAGAGGAGGGAGGGCGAATAATAGAAAATAAAAAAATACATAAAAAGTCAAAAGGAAGAAAAGAAAAGGAAAAAAGAAGAATTCTGATGGACAAAGAACGGTTTATAGCATATAACCGGATTTCCCAGCTACAACTAAATAGGTGGATGTATGCAGTGCTGGTTGAAGAGCATAGAGCCAGAGAGAGAAGACAGGGTAGGGATGAGGCAAAATTGGAAATAGAATATACAGGTAGAAGGGATATGAAGCTTTTTTCAAAGAGTGAAAGGGTGGAGTATGGTTGGTTAGGTGGGAGAAGGATGCTGGTGTTATCCAGAGAAACTATATAGTATAATTAGTCCTGAGAGAAAGAGATGAAAAGGTCGGGAGGTGTAGAATTTACATCTACAGAATGGACTAAATTTGATTGTTTAAGCACGCCAGTGACCAGAGGTAATCAGGTCAGTGTTCTGTGGGAAAAAAAAAGGAAGAAAAAAAACCCAAAAAACAACAACAAAAAAACAAAAAAAAATAAGGGAAAAGGGAGGAGGGCAGCTCTCAAGCAGGGTTGGGCGTGGTGTGATCTAATGCGTCATGCGGGAGTTCTGTCTTGGCGGTTGTAGAGAGGAGAGTGGTGGCACTCCACCTCGCTTTTATAGGCGTGTAAACTCCCAGGGCCAGGGGCTCAGCCAAAGTTTGTTGTGCTTTTCAACCCAGGCTAGTCCCAGCCTCCAAAATCCAGGTCAAGCGCCCATCTTAAATTGCATCAGGTGATCCCCTGGCAACCCCCTCAGGGCAATTCTAAGCCTCCTGGCTAGCTCTGGGGTTGGAGCCAGAAACCGCTGCCTGGGCGGGGCATGGGCCTTGTCTGCCGGTGTGCTGAGCCTGCTGGAGTGAGGAAATCGAGTTCCCTCTGTTCTCGTCACCCAAAGCACGAACTCGTGGTCAAATCTGCCAGTTTTTAGCTCTTTGCCTTCCCCCTAGAGCCAGCTAGGAGCACGGACGCTGGTGCCTGCACGTGGCTCCTCAAGGGGTCCAAGCCCACCAGGAGGGCAATGGCGGTAGGCGCACAGCTTCTCCCAGCTAGCAATTATCCAGCACAAAGATGCAAACCGCGAGCGCAGCCTTTCCGGGGTGATTTGGAGCATGGGGGGGCCTGGTGTGCAGGTGTTTTGTGCACAAGGTCTTTCTACGCCCCGAGTGGAGGTTTTTCCCCCGAGCGGAGGTTTTCTGTTTCGGGCTCTCTTTTTCCCCTCTCACTACCCGCAGAAGGGGGTCGCCCCGTCCCTGCAGTCTCTGATCCAAGCCCGATTTTATCTTCCCCAGTTCGCATTCACGTTAGAAGGCTTTCTCAGTGGAGTCTGCATCCTTTTTCTCCCCATCTCTTGGGTTTGGTACGGTTTCCTATGGCTTCAGATCTTTTCCGTGTGAGGCATGGGCGCAAGTGCAGGTAAGGAGCTCCCTACTTCTCTGCCATCTTGCCCCTCCTTCTCCTCCTCTCTCTCCTTATGCCCCTTCCCTACTTGTGCTCTCTCTCTCTCTTTCTGTCTAAAAAATAAATAAACATTAAAAAATAAAGTAAATAAAATAAAATATGTATGGAACCAGAAGAGATTCCAAATAGCCAAAGTAATGTTGAAAAAGAAAACCAAAGCTGGAGGCATTACAGTTTCAGACTTCAACCTGTATTACAAAACTGACAAAATGGTACTGGCACAAAACAGACACATAGATTAGTGGAACAGAATGGAGAACACAGAAATGGATCCACAAATGTATTGCCAACTAATCTTCCACAAAGCAGGTAAGAATATATGATGGAAAACATATAGTCTCTTCAGTAAATGGTGTTGGAAAAACTAGACAACAACATGAAGAAGAATGAAATTGGACCAATTTCTTACACCACACACAAAAGTAAATTCAAAACGGATGCAAGACCTAAATGTAAGACAGGAAGCCATAAAAGTCCAGGGAAGAAAACAGGCAATCACCTCTTTGACCTTGGCCCCAGCAACTTCTTACTAAGCATGTCTTTGGAGGCAAGGATGACAAAAGCAAAAATGAACTAGTGAGACCTCAGCAAGATAACAAACTTCTAAACCACCTAGGAAACAATCAACAAAACTAAAAGTCAGCCTACTTAATGAAAGAAGATATTTGCAAATGATATGTTAGATAAAAGGGTAGTATCCAAAATCTATAAAGAATGTACCAAATACAACACCCCTAGAAAACAAATAATCCAATGAAGAAATAGGCAAAATATATAAACAGACATTTTTCCAAAGAAGACATCCTTTGTTAGAAGATGGCTAACAAACACATGAAAAGACGCACATCATCACTCATAATCAAGGAAATATAAATCAAAGCCACCATGAGATGCTACCTCATACTTGTCAGAATGGCTAAAATTAACAACTCAGGAGACAACAGATATTGGAGAGGTAACAGAAAGGGAAACATTTTTGTACTGTTTGTGGGAATGCAAACTGGTAAAGCTATTCTGGAGAACAGTATGGAGGTTCCTCAAAAAAATTAAAAATAGAACTACTCCACAACCCTGCATTTGCACTACTACGTGTTTATCCAAAGGATACAAAATGCTGATTTGAAGGGGCACAAGCACCCAATGTTTGTTGCAGCATTATCTACAGTAGCCAAATTATGGAAAGAGACCAAATTTCCATCAACTGATGAATGGATAAAGAAGAATATCATTACCTGGTGATCAAATGAATGAAATCTTGTCATTTGCAACAACGTGGATGGAACTAAAATGTATTATGGTAAGTGAAAGAAGTCAGTCAGAGAAAGAAAAATATATGATTTCATTCATGTGTGCAGTTTAAGAAACAAAACAGATCAATATAGGGGTAGGGAAGAAAAATATGATAAAAACAGAGAGAGAAGCAAATCATAAGAAACTCTTAAATACAGAGAACAAACTGAGGTTGCTGGAGGGGTGATGGGTGGGGAGGCATGGGCTAAATGGTTGATTAGTAGATACTAAGGAGGGCAATTTTTTGGATGAGCACTGGGTGTTATACGTAAATGATAAATCATTAAATTCTCCTGAAACCACTATCACACTATATGTTAACTAACCTGGATATAAATTTAAAAATAAATAAAAATAAATAATAAAAAGCAAAACAAGCAGAAAGGACTGTTAATGATATACTTTTACCATATGTATATTGTCATTTAGATTGCAAGATATATGAAATGCACATTATAAATGTACATTTATGAAATGTAAACTTTCCCTCCCTCTGCCCTTGGAGACGACCAGGAAACTTCTCACTTCTGGGCTCCTGAAGCTAGAGATTGGGCTGCTACCTTGATAAGTAATCCAAAGTGTCAGTGAGTATGTATGTTCTGCAGTGAGTTGGAGTTTGTTTCTAAATGTCACTGAGAAGCTATGGCTGCAGAGAGGTAAGAGTAGAGAGGATATTGAGGGCTTGGCTTCTAAAAACACAGCTAGTTATATTTTCCTTGGAGGCAGCTTTATGAGACATGCATGAAGGGCTTTGTAAATGTTGAATACCTGTACAAAGCAATACTTGCCTTCACTCTCTTCAAAGTCTATTCCTGAAATTCCATCCCCGGTATAAATAGTTCGTGTTTGCTTCATGTTTGTCCATTGTTTGCCTTAAGGAAAAACAAAATAAAATAGCTGCAAGTCTGTGATTCATGAGAAACAAATGCCGAGACAGTTAGTTTTAATTGTGGAAACATGCTCCTTCTTCCATTTGAGTGGTCAAAGAAAAATACTAGTTGCATAAGTACAGCAACAAAGAACTCCAAAAGAAGAAAAATGCATGAATATTCCCTTGATTACTCACTGCCCCACTTTTTTTTTTTTGTACAAATAATGACTAGTGTTTCTAAGAACTCCTGAAAATCTTATTTCTAACCTGTGGAATTTGTATTATAAACTATAAATAGTGCATGCATTTTACTTACAAGATGTGTTATAGCCACTGCTTGCCTTTACATCAAATCCTTCTGTAAGGAAAGGTTCCATAATGAGAAATTCACCTTAGCAAAAGCATTCCGAAGGTCTAGGCAATAGCTTATGGAAACTGGTTTTTATTGATCTGGTGAAAGGAAGCATTCAGTACAAAGGATGTTTAGGCTGTGTTGCAGAATGAAACTGTCACTTTCCCTCTGCGGGGAGCAACCAGCCAGAACAGGACAGCTGGCTTGAAAAACCATTGTTTGCTTATCAGGTGAAGTGGCTAACTCATCAGCAGGTGAGAAGCAGAAAACTTTAGTGGGAAGAACACCGAACTTGGAATTACACAAGAGTTCAAACTTCAACTTTCACTTAGTAGTTACATGGATTTAGGCAAATTAGTTGAGTCTTCTGGATTATAGCTTCTTCATTTATAAAATGAAAATATATAATAATATCTACCTCATAGAGATGTTGTAATAATCAGAGATAAGTTAGTACTACCCAAATCTGGTAGATATATAAGCTTATATAAACTATGAATAAAGAAAATTGGGTTCTAGTATTGATCTTGCCACTAAATAGCTGTACAACCTTGAGCAAGTCTCTTCTCGTCTTTTGGTCCAAGTTTCCCTATGAGTAAAAGAACAGGAATAGACTAGGAATAAATTGTCAAAATCTTTGCAAGGGTAACTTTGTGCAGTGTTAGGAGCTATCTCCCTGGAGATGCTAGAGAGGTTAGGGGCGCTTCAGACTTCCTTGGATCATGGTACTTAGGCCTTTTGTAACTTTGATTAACCCATACCACCATTCCAAAAGGTGTAGCTGTAGCTAGGACATGGAAAAGAAGAAAGCACTATGATTTCTACTTTGAGAAGTTGCCTGTTACTCCTTTTTTTTTTCTTCTTCTTTTAGTTGCTTTTCAAAGAAACTCCTAGGGAAGCTGCCAGTAGCACCTGAATTATAAAGGCAAACCGTAGGCAAACAGTCCAAAGATACTTTCTAAGGAGAACGGGCACTCTGCCAGCAAGCACTCCTGGATTTGCCACTTTGTCAATGTTAAGGTGGGTAGGACTTTTAGAAACTAAGAGTGAAGAGTAGGTTCTTAGTTATCTTTGTCTCTTCCTTCTCAGGTAGTTAAAGGGCTTTTGTCAGAGTACCTACCCTCCAGACAGTTCTTATTAAACCCAACCTCAAACTGAGGGTATGGTTTCTGGAATTAGATAAATCTGGATCTGAATCCCCGTGAATTCTTGGCAAAGGAAGGAAGGAAAGAAGGAAGGAAGGAAGGAAGGAAGGAAGGAAGGAAGGAAGGAAGGAAGGAAGGAAGGAAGAAAGAAAGAAAGAAAGAAAGAAGGAAAGAAAGAAAGAAAGAAAACCTGAGTGGCCTTGAACAAGACATTTGACCTTTCTAAACTCCAGTTTCTTCATGTGTAAAATGAAGTTACTTTGTAGGGCTACTGTGAGGATCAAATGAGGAGATCCATGTAAAGTATATAGCACAGTTTCTGGTACATAATAGAGTCCCAATAAATAATAACTGATATTATAATTGAGGTAGATTGAGGCAAATAATAATTAAGAGAAGTACTTGTAAACTATTCTCCAAATAAAATCGAGTTATTAGACAGATGTATGCTTTCATTTAATATTATTGAGTGCCTACCATTTTACAAGAACACTGAGAGGGAATAAGTATAAAACAATTCAAAACAGAGATTTCTTGCCTTCACAGACCTTAAAACTAAAGGAAATAACAAATAAATAATTGTAATGTGATAAGCAATATAATGGAGATGGAAAGAGCAGAGGGCACTGCAAGAACATATAACAGTGCTATCTAACACAGCATTTGGAAGCAAGGGAGCCTTTTAGAAGAGGTCACATACAAGTTGAAAACTGATGAAAAAGTAAGCTTTGGTCAGATGAAAAGAAATTTAAATTTTGGAAAGATTACTGTAGCTACAGTTCATGGAATAGATTGGAGACGCACAATAATGAGGATAGAAAGTTCAGTTAGGAAGTTATTGCAGAATTCTAAGCAAGAGATAAAGGCGGGGAACTCAAAAATAAAGATTCATGAAAAATTAAGAGGTAAAGTATGCAAGATTTAGTTATTTAGATACGGTGTGTGAGGGAGATGGAGGGTCATGGAAAGCTAGGTGACTGCTTGATAACCAGTTCAGTTTTGGATATATTGAACTTGAGATGCATGTGGAACTTCCAGTAGAGAATGTCCACTAAGCAGTTATATATGCTCATTTGGATCTTGGAGGGGGGAATCTGGATTGGGGACAAAGGAATCAAACAATAGAGCTGGTGGGTAAACCCATGGGAATGGATAAAATCATCCAAAGAAAGACTTTGAAGAGGAATAGAGATAGGGACAAAATCCTGAGAAACACCACGATTCAAGTAGGCAGAGGGAAAGGAACTTCAAAGGAGAGTGGCAAAAAGTGACTAGAGAGGTAAGAGAGAATCTTGGCAAAGAGTATTATGGAAGCCGTGGAGCATAACATTCAGGAAAGAGAGGTCGCTAATATGAAATGCCGGCAGAAAGGCAGATGGTAAAGAAATGAAGAGTGTCCTTTGGATTAACAATAAGAAAATTATGGTGTTCATATTATGTCTTGACTTGATTTTCACTGAAGGATAACATGAGAAAGGACCAAATGAGAAGCATGACAATACATTCCATAAAACTACTACTGGGCAGCTCAGTTGCTTGAGCAAATGACTCTTGATTTTGGCTCAGGTCATGATCTCATTGGCTCATGGGAGGAGCCCAGAGTCAGGATTTGTGCTCACAGCGCTGAGCCTGCTTGGAATTCTCTCTCCCTTTCTGTCTGCCCCTACTCCACTTGTTCTCTCTGTGTCTCTCTGTCTCTCTCTGTCTCTGTCTCTCTGTCTCTGTCTCTCTCTAATTAAATAAATAAACTTAAAAAAAACTACTACTACCAAAGTCTTGAGTCTTTAATGTTTTCCCTGTCATATACATATGTATCTGCTAAATTCTTTTTACAGATTAGTGTCAGGAAATCTTTTCTCTCTTTCATGCATCCATTCCACAGACAGCCATTGAGTATCTACTGTATGGCTCACTGATGAGTGCTTGGAATACAAAGTAAGTTGAGTGACAGTTCCTAACCATTAAAACTTTATTCATACAGGGTGCCTGTGTGGCTCCGTCGGTTGAGCATTGACTTTGGCTCAGGTCATGATCTCATGGTTTGTGAGTTTGAGTCCCGCATTGGGCTGTCCGCTGTCAGTATGGAGCACACTTTGGATCCTCTGTCTCCATCTCTTTCTGTTCCTCCCCTGCTCATGCTCTATCCCTCTCTCAAAAATAAATAGACATAAAAAACCTTTATTCATTCATACAATAAATACTTACTAAGTTCTGCCATATCCTAAGCCTTGTGAATGCTAGGCTATTCACAAGATGGGTGTAGTCTCTGCCTGCTTATGATTTGTTGCCTGAAAAAGTGTTATGTTTTCATTTATTGGGCAATGGTACAACTGTACAACTATTCAATTTTCCCTTTGTCTTCATATCCAGGAACACTCAAATTATATTCGCTTAGATATCTAGAATAATTGTATCCCATTCCACTCAAGTTCTTTGATATGGCCATTTAACTTCCCTTTAACCCCTCTAATTGTACATGTCCTTTATCATAAGATCCTGAAATTCCTTGCTGGAAGAAACTAAAGTATAAATAAGAAACAAAGAAATATGCACAAATAATGAAAACACTGAGAAGAGTAAGGAATGGAAACAAAGCCCTTCCCAGTTATTGTGTTTTGTTTAGGTAACATTTACAAAGACATTACTTTTTGATTTTATCTATTCTATCCATTTCCAACTTCCCAACCACCCAACTAGGAAAACGAATTTTAACCACCAAACTACTCACTAAAAGAGAACAAGATCATGTAAATATATGCCCTTAACTTCATACCACTCAGATCAATGAGATAGGGTCAAGAATAGAGTTTTGTGGAGGATATAAAGAGATGAATGATTCAAACAACATAACATTTTTGAGAATGAATGTCTCCATGTTTAGGGCATTTTCCCCTTTTCCTGTCTACATTCAGAGTACTTAGTTTTACTTGCTAATTTACTGGTCATTTCCTTGATATTACATATATTGATTGGGGGGTGGGGGGTAGATGTAGACAGACTGGACATACAATCTATTTTATTCCAGTGCTTGAGGTCTGGGAATGTGATTTTTAGTACATTACTTAGTACAATGAAATACGGCATTAAGAAAAAAAAAGTCTGTTTTATCAAATTTATTGAAGTAGGATTTTATCAGCATGAGAACTGATTGCACTATGGAATAAATAAGTCTGTTTGTATATATTTTTCTACATAATGGGAGTCAGGAAAACTACCAATACAGCCTGCATATTAGATTGATTTGGGGAGAAAAATAGATTAAAAAAAACCCTCAATTAACCCAAACACATTACAGAGGGTCAGCCTCCATGAGCACTTCCATGGAAATAGAACCTTTCCTTTCATGATGATTTCAGTGTCCTCTTGGCTCTGATTTGAGTTAACACATCATTTACAAGGCTGAGGCTAAAGAATCATACAACATTTCCTTTGATGTTTTTCTCTTTCACAAGAGAGATCTCATGGTTTGTGAGCTTCAGTCCTGCATCAGGCTGTCTTCTGTAAACATGGGTCCCACTTTGGATCCTCTGTCTCCCTCTCTTTGATGTAAGGGGAGAAGGAGATGTAAAGACTACAAGTTAGCCTAGGACAATATTATCTTGCTGCTTTTCAGTGAGAAAAAAAAAGTTTTATTTGTTTTTTTCTAATTTCCTAATTTATATTGTGTGGAGGCTGAAGCTTGCTTCCCAGAAATAGACATCACATGGGCATACAAAAGATAATTTGGAGGTGGAGGATCTTTCTGTTCTTGTTTGGATGGAAAATTCTGTTGATTTCCGTGTATGGTTACTCTCAGTTCCTTCCCCCATCTTTCCACATCAAGTTTCCTTGACAATATTTTCTATTTTTAAATATAAAATCTATATTTGTTTTTTTTTAATAGTTTATTGTCAAGTTGGTTTCCAGATAACGCCCAGTGCCCATCCCCACAAGTTCCCTCCTCCATTCCCATTACCCCTCTTTGGCACTCCCCTCATCTGCCCTCAGTTTGTTCTCGGCATTCAATAGTCTAACATGGTTTGCCTCCCTCCCTCTCCGCACTATTTTTCCCCTTCTCCCCCATAGTCCTCTTTTAAGTTCCTCCTAATCCTCCTATACGTGCAAACATATGATATCTGTCCTTCTCTGCCTGACTTACTTTGCTCAGCATAACACCCTCAGGTTCCATCTGTTGCTACACATGGCAAGATTTCATTCTTTCTCACTGCCATGTAGTATTCCATCGTATAGATAAACCACATCTTCTTGATCCATTCGTCCGTTGATGGACATTTAGGCTCTTTCCATGATTTGGCTATTGTTGAGAGTGCTGCTATGAACATTGGGGTACATATGCCCCTATGCATCAGCACTCCTGTATCCCTTGGGTAAATTCCTAGCAGTACTATTCTGGGTCACAGGAGAGTTCTAGTGTTAATTTTTTGAAGAACCTCCACACTGTTTTCCAGAGGGGATGCACCAGTTTCCATTCCCACCAACAGTGTAGGAGGGTGCCCGTTTCTCCACATCCTCGCCAGCATCTAGAGTCCTCTAATTTGCTCATTCTGACCACTCTGAACGGTGAGAGGTGGTATTTAAGAGTAGTTCTGATTTTTATTTCCCTGATGAGGAGGGATGCTGAGCATCGTTTCATGTGTCTGTTGGCCATCTGGATGTCCTCTTTGAAGAAGTGTCTGTTCATATCTTGTGCCCATTTCTTCACGAGATTGTTTGTTTTTCTGGTGTGGATTTTGGTGAGTTCATTATAGATTTTGGATAATAGCCCTTTATCTGATATGTCATTTGCAACTATCTTTTCCCATTCTGTCAGTTGCCTATTAGTTTCATGGATTGTCTCATTTCCGGTGCAGAAGCTTTTAATCTTGGTGAGGTCCCAATAGTTCATTTTTGCTCTAGATTCCCTTGCCTTTGGGGATGTGTCAAGTAAGAAATTGCTGAGGCTGAGGTCAAGGAGGTTATTTCCTGCTTTCTCCTCTAGGGTTTTGATGGTTTCCTGTCTCACATTCAGGTCCTTTATCCATTTTGAGTTTATATTTGGGTATGGTGTGAGAAAATGATCTAGTTTCATTCTCCTGCACGTGGCTGTCCAGTACTCCCAGCACCATCTTTTAAAGAGGCTGTCTTTTTTCCATTGGATATTCTTTCCTGCTTTGTCAAAGATTAGTTGGCTGTACATTTTTGGGTCCACCTCTGCGTTCTCAATTCTATTCCATTGGTCTATGTGTCCGTTTTTGTGCCAATACCATAGTGTTTTGATGATGACAGCTTTGTAGTAGGGGCTAACGTCTGGGATGGTGATGTCTCCCAGTTTGGTTTTCCTCTTCAATATTACTTTGGCTATTCGGGGTCTTTTGTGGTTCCATACAAATTCTAGGATAGTTTCTTCTAGTTTTGAGAAGTATGCTGGTGCAATTTTGACTGGAATTGCATTGAATGTGTAGATAGCTTTGGGTAGTAGTGACATTTTAACTATATTAATTCTTCCTATCCATGAGCATGGAATGTTTTTCCATTTCTTTGTGTCTTCTTCAATTTCCTTCATAAGTTTTCTATAGTTTTCATCATTCAGATCTCTTGTATCCTTGGTTAGGTTTATTGCTAGGTATTTTATGGTGTTTTGTGCAATTATGAATGGGATCAGCTTCTTGATTTCTCTTTCTGTTGCTTCATTGTTGGTGTATAGAAATGCAACCGATTTCTGTACCCTGCAACTTGGCTGAATTTTTGAATCAGTTCTAGTAGGCTTCTGGTGGAGTCTGTCGCGTTTTCTATGTAGAGTATCATGTCATCTGCGAAGAGTGAAAGTTTGACTTCCTCGTTGCCAATTCTGATGCCTTTGATTTCCTTTTGTTGTCTGATGGCTGATGCTAGGACTTCCAGCACTATGGTAAACAACAGTGGTGAGAGTTGACATTCCTGTCGTTTTCCTGATCTCAGGGGGAAAGCTCTCAGTTTTTCACCGTTGAGGATGATGTTAGCTGAAGGCCTCACATAGACGGCTTTGATGATGTTGAAGTAGGTTCCTTCTATCCCGTCTTTCTCTAGAGTCTTTATTAGGAAGCGATGCTGTATTTTATCAAATGCTTTTTCTGCATCTATTGACAGGATCATATGGTTTTTATCTTTTCTTTTGTTGATGTGATGTATCACATTGATTGATTTGCGAATGTTGAACCATCCCTGTAACCCAGGAATGAATCCCACTTGATCTTGATGGATCATTCTTTTTAGGGGCTGCTGGATTCGATTTGCAAGGATCTTGTTGAGGATTTTTGCATCCGTATTTATCAAGGATATTGGCCTGTAGTTCTCTTTTTGCTGGATCTCAATCTGGCTTGGGAATCAGAATGATGCTGGCTTCATAAAATGAGTCCGGGAGTTTTCCTTCGATTTCTATTTTTTGGAATAGCTTGAGAAGAATTGGGATTTATTCTGTCTTAAATACCTGGTAGAATCCCCAGGGAAGCCATCAGGTCCAGGGCTCTTATTTGTTGGGAGATTTTTGATCACTGATTCGATTGCTTCACTCGTTATGGGAATGTTCAGGTTTTCTATTTCTTCCTGTGTGAATTTTGGTAGTGAGTGTGTGTTTAGGAATTTGTCCATTTCTTCTAAGTTGTCCAGTTTGTTGGCATACAATTTTTCATAGTATTCCCTGATAATTGCTTGTATTTCTGACGGGTTTGTTGTAATAAGTCCATTTTCATTCAAAATTTTGTCTACTTGGGTGCTCTCTCATTTCTTTTTGATAAGTCTGGTTAGAGGCTTGTCAATTTTGTGTATTTTTTCAAAAAACCAACGCTTGGTTTCATGGATCTCTTCAATTCTTTCTTTGGTCTCTATGTTGGTTATTTCTGCTCTAATTTTTACTATTTCTCTTCTTCTACTGGGTTTAGGGCGTTTTTGTTGCTCTGCCTCTAGTTCCTTTAGGTGAGCTGTTAGATTTTGGACTTGCGCTTTTTCTAATTTCTTGAAATAGGCCTGGAGAGCAATGTACTTTCCTCTTAGGACTGCCTTTGCCGCATCCCATAGATTTTGAATTGTTGTCTTTTCATTTTCCTGTGTTTCCATATATTTTTTAATTTCATCTCTCATTGCCTGATTGGCCCATTCATTCTTTCCTAGGCTGTTCTTTAACCTCCATGTTTTTGGAGGTTTTCCAGACTTCTTCCTGTAATTGATTTCAAGTTTCAAAGCATTGTGATCTGACAGTGTGCATGGTATGATCTCTATTCTTTTATATTTATTGAGGGCTGCTTTATGTCCCAGTATGTGATCTATCTTGGAGAATGTGCCATGCGCACTTGAGAAGAAAGTAAATTCCCTGGCCTCAGGATGTAAAGTTATAAATAAATCCGTCAGATCCATCTGGTCCAATGTGTCCTTCAAGTCAATTATCTCTTTAGTGATTTTCTGTCTGGTTGACCTATCCATTGCTGTAAGCGGATTATTAAAGTCCCCTACTATTAGCACATTCTTATCTATAAGCTTGTTTCTGTTTGTGATTAATTGTTTTAGATATTAAGGTGTTCCCATATTCGGTGTGTAGACACATATGATAGTTCTTCCTGATGGATGGACCCTGTAATTATTATGTAGTGCCCTTCTTCATCTCTTGTGATTGTCTTTAATTTAAAGTCCAGTTTGTCTGATATAAGTATCGCTACTCCGGCTTTCTTTTGATTTTCTGTAGCATGATAGATATTTCTCCATCCTCTTACTTTTAATCTGAAGGTATCTTCCATTCTAAAATGAGTTTCTTGTAGACAGCATATAGACGGATTTTGTTTTTTTATCCATTCTGCTACCCTATGTCTTTTGATGGGAGCATTCAGCCCATTTACTTTCAGTGTTATTATTGAAATATGTGGGTTTAGAGTCTTTTTGTCTTTTGTAGGGTTCATGTTTGTGGTGGTGTCTCTGGTATCTTTGTTCCTTGCAACCTTTTCTTCAGAGTGTCCCCCTCAGGATTTCTTGTAAGGCTGGCTAGTAACTTCTTTCAATTTCTGTTTATTTGGAAATGTTTTTATCTCTCTTTCTATTTTGAATGACAGGCTTGCTGGGTAGAGGATTCTTGGTTGCATATTTTTACTCTTCATCACACTGAAGATCTCCTGCCATTCCTTTCTGGCCTGCGAAGTTTCAGTAGATAGGTCTGTCATCACTCTGATAGGTTTCCTGTTGTATGTTAGGGCCCTTTTCTCCCTAGCTGCTTTCAAATTCTCTCTTGGTCCTTGTATTTTGCCATTTTTATTATGATATGCTGTACAGAAGATCGATTCAAGTTACGTCTGAGGGGAGTCCTCTGAGCCTCTTGTATTTCAACCTTTACTTCCTTCCCCAGGTCGGGGAAGTTCTCTGCTATAATTTGTTCCAGGACTCCTTCAGCACCTTTCCCTCTCTCTTCATCTTCTGGGATTCCTATGACACGGATATTGTTGCATTTGACCATGTGGCTGAGTTCTCGAACTCTTCTTTCCTGTTCCTGGATCAGTTTGTCTCTTTTTTTGTCAGCTTCTTGTTTTTCTATAATCGTGTCTTCTAAACCACTTCTTCTCCTTTCTGCCTCTTCGATCCGTGCATTGGAGGCCTCTAATTTATTATGTATCACATTTATCGCATTTTTTAATTTTTCATGCCTATTTTTGTTTTCCATTCTGTCTGTAGCCATAGTTTCTTTATGTCCCCTATGTTTTTTTCAAGCCCAGCTATTAATTTTACCATTATTATTCTAAAATCTTGTTCAGTGATGCTGCTGATGTCTGTTTTGAGCAGTTCATTAGCTGTCATTTCTTCTTGGAGTTTCTTAGGTGGAGTTCTCTTTCGTTTCATCATTTTAGTTAGCTTTCTGGCTCTTGTTGGTTTTCAAGACCTGTTAATGTTCTCTTCATCTATGAGTGATGCTGTATCCAAGAAGACTCTTTGATTGTCCAGGGCCTATCCTTTCAGAGAGTGTTTTTTGAATGGTATCTCTTGGTCACTCTTGTTCGGACCTTGGTTATTTTATTTTCCTATTCGTAGTGATATTTGGGACTCTCCAACTTGTGTAGTCTGGCTTCTTTCTTGAGGTAACCCTGGAAAAGAAAACAGACAGACAAACACACAGGGAGCCAGAGCACACAAACGCACAGGCTAATTCAACTAACATGCAAAGCGAGAGGGAAAACGAAAAAGTTAAGAGAAAAGACGGAGGAGGGATGGCGAATAATAGGGAGTATAAAATACATAAAAGGGTTAAAAAGGAGTAAAGAAAAGGAAAAAAGAAGATAACTGATGGACAAAGAACGGTTTAAAGCATATAACTGGATTTCCCAGCTACAGCTAAATAGCCATGTGTATGCAGTGCTGGTTGAAAAGCGTAGAGAAAGAGAGAGAAGACAGGGCGGGGATGAGGGAAAATTGGAAATAGAATGAACAGGCAGAAGAAGAAGCTTTTTTTCAGAGGGAAAGGGTAGAAATTGGTTGGATAGGTGAGAGAAGGATGCTGGTATTATCCAGGGAAACTATATAGTTTAATTACTCTTGAGAGAAAGAGATGAAAATGTTGGTAAGTGTAGAATTTACATCTACAGAATGGACTCATTGTGAGTGTTTAAGCAAGCTGGCGACCAGAGTTAATCAGGTCAGTGTTCTGGGGAAATAAGAGAGAAAAGAGAAAGAAGAAGACAAAAAAGAGAAAACAAGGGAGGCAGGAGGCTTTCAAGCAGGGATGGGCGTGACGTTATCCAATGCCTCAGGCAGAGTTCTGCCTTGGTGGTTGTGGGGAGGAGAGTGATGGTGTTCCAGTCCTTTCTTGAACCAAGCGCTGCACCTCTCTTTTTTGGGCGTGTAAACTCCCCGTACCGGGGACGCAGCCAAAGTTGGTTGCAGTCTTCAACTCAGGCCAGTCCCAATCTCCAAATCTCAGTCCGCGCGCCCCACTGAAATGGCCTCAGACAAAACTTCTCAGGCAATCCCCTCGGGGAAATTCCATGTGTCCCTCCTTGCTCTGGCGGTGGAGTCAGAATTGCTACTTCCTTCTCTGGGTTGGGCTGGTGAGCATGGGCGGGCACTTGCCTGCTGGGTGCGCTGAGCCCGAGCCCGCTGGAGTGAGGAAAACCAGGTCCCTCTATAGCTCGTCACCCGAAACACGAACTCACAGGCAAATTTCCCAGTTTTTAGCTCTTTGCCTTCCCTCTTGAGTTCCAGCCAGCCAGGAGCGCGGATGCCCGGTGCCCGCGCGTGTGGCCCGGGAGGACCATGTTGGCAGGCGTGCTGCTCCTCTGATGTCCAGCTCACCAGGAGCAAGCGCAAAGAAGCAGTCTGTGTGCTCAGCCCCCCCGGGACCAGTTGGCGCGAGGGGACCTGGTGTGCTGGTATTTAGCAAGTACGGTCTTTCTTTGCACCGAGCGGAGGTTCCCCCCCCCACCCCAGTGGAGGTTTTTCTGTTTCGGACTCTCTCCTTTTCCCCTCTCACTCCCCGTAGAGGGTAGAGGGGGATCGCCTCCCATCCTGGAGTCTCCGATCCCGGCCCTATTTTATCTTCCCCTGTTCGCACTCACGTTAGAAGTCTTTCTCAGTGGATTCTGCTTCCTTTTTCTCCCATTCTCTCAGGTTTTGTAAGGTTTCCAATGGCTTCAGATCTTTTCTGTGTGATGTATGGGCGCGAGTGCAAGTACGGAGCTCCTTACTTCTCCGCCATCTTGCCCCCTCCCTCGGCGTGGCAGACCATAAGGTGACAGATCGTTTACCGACGCGCACACCTCCCAGTCTGGGGATCCCGCACATCTCTATCTCTTGTTAATTTTAAAACCTTGTTGTACACTCTGCTCCTGCGAATTCTGCTGTATTTAAGAGGGCTCTTTGACGGTCCAAGGCCTGTCCATTCAGGAAGTGTCTTTGAATGGTGTCTCTTGGTTTCTCTTGTTCCGGGTTTTGTTATTTTGTTTCCCTACTCGTATGGTTGTTTGGGACTCTCTACCATATGAACTTTGGCTTGTTTCTTGAGGTAACCCTAGAAAAAGAAAACAGACAACCATATAGAGAACAAAGGTACACAAACGCAGAGACAAAACCACTAAACAAATAAACCCAGACTCAGGTAAAAACAAAAACAGCAACAAAAACAACAAAACAGCTCTCTAGTGGGTATAGGCGTGGTTTGGTGTAAGCAGGTCTGGCCTCCAATGTGTCCCACTGGCCACTCCCAGAGGCCCCGCCTTGGTGATTGTGGGGAGAAAAATGGTGTCGCCCCAGTCGCTTCTCAACCGAGCATTGCAAATCACTCCCTTGGGTTTGATCTCCCTGTGCTGAGGATGTAGCCAAGGTAGGCTGAGTTCTATGCCCCACGCCCACCTCGTTTCTAGGTCCCAGCCCACGGACTTTGTTTATACCGCCTGAAACAGTCTCGCAGGTCGCTGCTTCCCTGCTGCTGGTGGTTGAGTGGGGGGTGGGGGAAGTGTCTCAGCCTCAGATCCGCCAGGGTCAAGCAGTGATACACCCTGGATCCGAGGCCTCCGTGCCCTGCCTGCGGCGAACTTAGCAACTTCTGGCCCGTGGCTGCTTGCACCATCGCCGCGCTTGCCACCTTGACAATATTTTCTTAAGCATGATACTGTATGAGAAATCACCACTAGTGATTATGCAGGTGAAATCATTCTAGAATGAGAACAGGATTATTTTTCTAGGGACTTCCTTCTGAAGAAGCTGAACTTGATGTCTAGCCTCGTTTTCTGTAGTTCAGATGTGGACTTGTGAATAAATAGAAGGTAAAAATGGGAGCATAATTTCAAATTTTTCCAAGACCTTGATCTCTGGTATTGTGACCTTTAGAGTATTCACAGGGTTTATGCACTCCTGGTAATGCCACGAATGGCAATCTGGCTTGAATAATCCTGTGGTGCACCAAGCTCATCTTCTAGAGATGTCTTATAAAGGATTATGTTTAAAATCCTTTGGAGAAACAGGTAAGCTGGACAATGGGAGCAGAGTAGAATGACTCTAGGTTCACCTCATTCCACAAAATCAATAAGATAACTATAAAATCATCCTAAAATACCACATAAATTGACCTGAGGATTAGCGGAATAAACTCCACAAATAAAGTTAGAGAAGAGGTTACATCAAAAAAGATGGGAAGTGCAAAGACAGAGTTTGGGAGAGAAATGAATCTTGGCTACTGTGGTAGGGAGGGAGCCACAGTCATGGGAAAAGGTGAGGGGCAGACTAACACACAGGGGAGTGCATGGGGAAAATAAATCCCCATAGCAATTGGCCTGGAAAGCAAGAGGGACCAAATTTTCCGAGTTCTTGCAGGCAGCAAGTCCTAAAGTATGGAGTTTTAAAGATCATTGGGCTTTGTTGGGATAGAGTCCAGAGAGCATTGCATTGCTTTTTGGAGAGAAGGCAGATAAACAACCCGTGGACATGCAGCATGGAAACAGTGATCTGAAAAGTGTCAGGGTCACACTGTAGAGAGGCTACTTGCTCATCTCAGAGCATATTCCAAAGAATGACAGTGTTCATGGAAAGACCCCTCTTGAAACAAAGGGCCTGGCAGTTACCATTTTCCAACCCTCTCCCTCAGCATAAGCACAGGGCCACCTGTGGGAATCAGCACACTTCCAACACTGGATACATAAATTGCTCACAAAAATCCTAGACCTCCATGGTCTAGTGGTCTCCCTCCCAGAAACACTTGCTTCAGTCCTAGCTTGGCAGGACCCATCCCGTAGAAGACTGGCCCAAACTCCTCTTCACATGGTGTCTCTCAACTCGAGAGTTTTGTGGAGCCTATGTTCCAGCAACAGTGGTTACAAGTGTCATTTCACAAACAGACCAGAGCATACCTAGTTAAAATGTGTCTCATCCAGGCTAGGTACCAAACATTGCTCACAATAAGCATAGAGAGACTCTGCACATGACAGGCACGAAGGATAAAGCTGTCAAGGCAAAAGAGTAGAGCACATTTAACACACATTGGAGACACTACCAGAAGTGCCAGGCTCTGGGGGACAAGAGACACTACATGTCAGGGCACTTGAAGACCTCTCCTTCGTAAGGCCATTACCCTAAAATATAGGAGACATAGCTGATTTTCCTAACACGGAGAAACAGGCACAGAGACTTAGATAAGTGAGAAGACAGATAAATTTGTCCCAGATGAAAGAACAGTAGAAAACCACAACGAGACATCTTAGCAAAACAGATAAAAGTAACATATGTGGTAGTGAATTTAAGGTAATGATCATAAGAAAACTTACTGGACTTGAGAAAAGAGTGGAAGACATGAATGAGACACTAATACAGAGATAAGAAATAACGTAGCAGAGATAAAGGGCTCAATAAATGAATGAGAAACCCACTAGATGGAATGAACAGGAAACTTCAAGAAGCAGAGGAATGGATTAATAGCCTAGAAGACAGAGTAATGGAAAATGATCAAATAAAACAAAAGAGAAAAAAATTATGCAACACGAGAATAGATTTAAGGAGTTCTTCAAGCAAAATAACATTCATATCACAGAAGTCCCAGAATAAGACAAAGAAAAAGGGATAGAACCTTTATTTGAAGAAAAAAAATAGCTGAACACTTCCATAATCTTGAGAAGGAAACAGATATCCAGTTCCAAGAGGCACAGAGAACTCCCATCAACATAAACAAAAGCAGATTCACGTAAAGACTTATTATGATTAAACTGGAAAAATATGGTGATTAAAATTTTTTCAAGCAACAAGATTAAAGAAGGCATTAACTTACAAAAGGAAACCCATAAGGCTATCAGAGGATTTTACAGCAGAAATGTTCTAAGCCAGTAGGAAGTGGCATGATATATTCAACATGCTGAATATGAAAAATCTGCAGCCTAGAATAATACATCCATCAAGGTATCATTCAGAATATAAGGAGAGAGAAAGAGTTTCCCAGACAACCAAAAACTATAAGAGTTCATGACCACTAATTCAGCCCTGCATGATATATTAAAAGGACACATTGGAAAGGAGACACTAAAAGTGACAGAAGGAAGGGAGAAACACAAAAGCAATAAAAATGAATTTTTGTCTAAAAAATCAAAGAACTCACAAAATAAAAGGATGTGAAAAATGGGAACATACACTTAAAATGTTGTAGGAGAAGAGAAAGAATAGGTTGACAAATAATTAACTATCAACTTAAAATAGACTGCCATATGCAGAAGAAGGTACATAAAAAACTAATGGTAACAATATATGAAACACAACTAATGAATATGCAAAGTATAAAGAAAAATAAATCGAATTGTATCCCTCAAGAAATTCAGCCAAAGTGAGGGGGCAAGATGGCAGAAAAGTAAGGAGCTCCGTACTTGCACTCGCGCCCACACATCACATGGAAAAGATCTGAAGCCATTGGAAACCTTACAAAACCTGAGAGATTGAGAGAAAAAGGTCGCAGAATCCACTGAGAAAGCCTTCTAACGGCTACCTCAAGAAACAAGCCAGAATACACAAGTTGGAGAGTCCCAAATATCACTACGAATAGGAAAATAAAATAACCAAGGTCCCACCAAGAGAGACCAAGAGATACCATTCAAAAAACACTCTCTGAAAGGATAGGCCCTGGACAGTCAAAGAGTCTTCTTGGATACAGCAGTGCTCATAGATACAGAGAGCATAACAGGTCTTTAAAACCAACAATAGCCGGAAAGCTAACTAAAATGACGAAACGAAAGACCTCTCCACCAAAGAAACTCCAAGAAGAAATGACAGCTAATGAACTGCTCAAAACAGATATCAGCAGCATAACTGAACAAGATTTTAGAATAATAATGGTAAAATTAATAGCTGGGCTTGAAAAAAACATAGGGGACATAAAGAAACTATGGCTACAGACAGAATAGAAAATAAAAATAGGCATGAAGAATTAAAAAATGCGATAAATGTGATACATAATAAATTAGAGGCCTCCAATGCACAGATCGAAGAGGCAGAAAGGAGAAGAAGTGATTTAGAAGACACCATGATAGAAAAACAAGAAGCTGACAAAAAAAGAGACAAACTGATCCAGGAACAGGAAAGAAGAGTTCGAGAACTCAGCCACATGGTCAAATGCAACAATATCCGTGTCATAGTAATCCCAGAGGAGGAAGAAGGAGGAAAAGGTGCTGAATGATCCTGGAACAAATTATAGCAGAGAACTTCCCCGACCTGGGGAAGGAAGTAAAGGTTGAAATACAAGAGGCTCAGAGGACTCCCCTCAGACGTAACTTGAATCGATCTTCTGCACGGCATATCATGGTAAAAATGGTAAATACAGGGACAAAGAAAGAATTTTGAAAGCAGCTAGGGAGAAAAGGGCCCTAACATACAACAGGAAACCTATCAGAGTGGTGACAGACCTATCTACTGAAACTTGGCAGGCCAAAAGGAATGGCAAGAGATCTTCAATGTGATGAACAGTAAAAACATGCAAACAAGAAGCCGCTATCCAGCAAGCCTGTCATTCAAAATAGAAGGAGAGATAAAAACATTTCCAAATAAACAGAAATTGAAAGAATTTGTCACCACTAAGCCAGCGCTAGAAGAAATCCTGAGGGTGACTCTCTGAAGGAAAGGTTGCAAGGAACAAAGATACCAGAGACACCACCACAAACATGAACCCTACAAAAGACAAAAAGACTCTAAACCCACATATTTCAATAATAACACTGAAAGTAAATGGGCTGAATGCTCCCATCAAAAGACATAGGGTAGCAGAATGGATAACAAAACAAAATCCATCTATATGGTGTCTACAAGAAACTCATTTTAGATGGAAAGGTATCTTCAGATTTAAAGTAAGGGGATGGAGAAATATCTATCATGCTACAGGAAATCAAAGAAAGCCGGAGTAGCTATACTTATATTA
>NW_024082384.1:123851-126024 GCF_003009895.1 Hyaena hyaena | reverse complement strand
TAGGAAAATAAAATAACCAAGGTCCCACCAAGAGAGACCAAGAGATACCATTCAAAAAACACTCTCTGAAAGGATAGGCCCTGGACAGTCAAAGAGTCTTCTTGGATACAGCAGTGCTCATAGATACAGAGAGCATAACAGGTCTTTAAAACCAACAATAGCCGGAAAGCTAACTAAAATGACGAAACGAAAGACCTCTCCACCAAAGAAACTCCAAGAAGAAATGACAGCTAATGAACTGCTCAAAACAGATATCAGCAGCATAACTGAACAAGATTTTAGAATAATAATGGTAAAATTAATAGCTGGGCTTGAAAAAAACATAGGGGACATAAAGAAACTATGGCTACAGACAGAATAGAAAATAAAAATAGGCATGAAGAATTAAAAAATGCGATAAATGTGATACATAATAAATTAGAGGCCTCCAATGCACAGATCGAAGAGGCAGAAAGGAGAAGAAGTGATTTAGAAGACACCATGATAGAAAAACAAGAAGCTGACAAAAAAAGAGACAAACTGATCCAGGAACAGGAAAGAAGAGTTCGAGAACTCAGCCACATGGTCAAATGCAACAATATCCGTGTCATAGTAATCCCAGAGGAGGAAGAAGGAGGAAAAGGTGCTGAATGATCCTGGAACAAATTATAGCAGAGAACTTCCCCGACCTGGGGAAGGAAGTAAAGGTTGAAATACAAGAGGCTCAGAGGACTCCCCTCAGACGTAACTTGAATCGATCTTCTGCACGGCATATCATGGTAAAAATGGTAAATACAGGGACAAAGAAAGAATTTTGAAAGCAGCTAGGGAGAAAAGGGCCCTAACATACAACAGGAAACCTATCAGAGTGGTGACAGACCTATCTACTGAAACTTGGCAGGCCAAAAGGAATGGCAAGAGATCTTCAATGTGATGAACAGTAAAAACATGCAAACAAGAAGCCGCTATCCAGCAAGCCTGTCATTCAAAATAGAAGGAGAGATAAAAACTTTTCCAAATAAACAGAAATTGAAAGAATTTGTCACCACTAAGCCAGCGCTAGAAGAAATCCTGAGGGTGACTCTCTGAAGGAAAGGTTGCAAGGAACAAAGATACCAGAGACACCACCACAAACATGAACCCTACAAAAGACAAAAAGACTCTAAACCCACATATTTCAATAATAACACTGAAAGTAAATGGGCTGAATGCTCCCATCAAAAGACATAGGGTAGCAGAATGGATAACAAAACAAAATCCATCTATATGGTGTCTACAAGAAACTCATTTTAGATGGAAAGGTATCTTCAGATTTAAAGTAAGGGGATGGAGAAATATTTATCATGCTACAGGAAATCAAAGAAAGCCGGAGTAGCTATACTTATATTAAAGACAATCACAAGAGATGAAGAAGGGCACTACATAATAATTACAGGGTCCATCCATCAGGAAGAACTAACTATCATAAACGTCTACGCACCGAATATGGGAACACCTTAATATCTAAAACAATTAATCACAAACAGAAACAAGCTTATAGATAAGAATGTGCTAATAGCAGGGGACTTTAATACTCCGCTTCCAGCAACGGATAGGTCAACCAGATAGAAAATCACTAAAGAAATAATCGACTTGAAGGACACTTTGGACCAGATGGATCTGACGGGTATATTTAGAACTTTACATCCTGAGGCCAGGGAATTTACTTTCTTCTCAAGTGCGCATGGCACATTCTCCCAGATAGATCACATACTGGGACATAAAGCAGCCCTCAATGAATATAAAAGGATTGAGATCATACCATGCACACTGTCAGATCACAATGCTTTGAAACTTGAAATCAATTCCAGGAAGAAGTCTGGAAAACCTCCAAAAACATGGAGGTTAAAGAACAGCCTAGGAAAGAATGAATGGGCCAATCAGGCAATGAGAGATGAAATTAAAAAATATATGGAAACACAGGAAAATGAAAAGACAACAATTCAAAATCTATGGGATGCGGCAAAGGCAGTCCTAAGAGGAAAGTACATTGCTCTCCAGGCCTATTTCAAGAAATTAGAAAAAGCGCAAGTCCAAAATCTAACAGCTCACCTAAAGGAACTAGAGGCAGAGCAACAAAAACGCCCTAAACCCAGTAGAAGAAGAGAAATAGTAAAACTTAGAGCAGAAATAACCAACATAGAGACCAAAGAAA
>NW_024082384.1:73893-120401 GCF_003009895.1 Hyaena hyaena | reverse complement strand
TGGACTTATTACAACAAACCCGTCAGAAATACAAGCAATTATCAGGGAATACTATGAAAAACTATATGCCAACAAATTGGACAACTTAGAAGAAATGGACAAATTCCTAAACACACACTCACTACCAAAATTCATGCAGGAAGAAATAGAAAACCTGAACATTCCCATAACGAGTGAAGCAATCGAATCAGTGATCAAAAGTCTCCCAACAAATAAGAGCCCTGTACCGGATGGCTTCCCTGGGGAATTCTACCAGACATTTAAAACAGAATTAATCCCAATTCTTCTCAAGCTATTCCAAAAAATAGAAATCGAAGGAAACTCCCGGACTCATTTTATGAAGCCAGCACCACTCTGATTCCCAAGCCAGACAGAGATCCAGCAAAAATAGAGAACTACAGGCCAATATCCTTGATCAATACGGATGCAAAAATCCTCAACAAGATCCTTGCAAATCGAATCCAGCAGCACCTAAAAAGAATCATCCACCAAGATCAAGTGGGATTCATTCCTGGGTTACAGGGCTGGTTCAACATTCGCAGATCAATCAATGTGATACATCACATCAACAAAAGAAAAGATAAAAACCATATGATCCTGTCAATAGATGCAGAAAAAGCATTTGATAAAATACAGCATCGCTTCTTAATAAAGACTCTAGAGAAAGACGGGATAGAAGGAACCTACTTCAACATCATCAAAGCCATCTATGAGAAGCCTTCAGCTAAAATCATCCTCAACTGGGAAAAATTGAGAGCTTTCCCCCTGAGATCAGGAACACGACAGGGATGTCTACTCTCACCACTGTTGTTTACCATAGTGCTGGAAGTCCTAGCGTCAGCCATCAGAGAACAAAAGGAAATCAAAGGCATCAGAATTGGCAACGAGGAAGTCAAACTTTCACTCTTCGCAGATGACATGACACTCTACATAGAAAACGCGACAGACTCCACCAGAAGCCCAGTAGAATTGATCCAAGAATTCAGCCAAGTTGCAGGGTACAAATTCAACGTACAGAATATCATTTGCATTTTTATACACCAACAATGAAGCAACAGAAAGAGAAATCAAGAAACTGATCCCATTCACAATTTTACAAAACACCATAAAATACCTAGTAATAAACGTAACCAAGGGTACAAAACAGTTTTATGATGAAAACTATAGAAAACTTATTCCTATTGAAGAAGACACAAGGAAATGGAAAAACATTCCATGCTCATGGACAGGAAGAATAAATATAGTTAAGATGTCATTATTACCCAAAGCTATCTACACCTTCAATGCAATCCCAATCAAAATTGCACCAGCATACTTCTCAAAACTAGAACAAACGATCCTAAAGTTTGTATGGAACACAAATACCCCGAATAGCCAAAGTAATACTGAAGAATAAAACCAAAACAGGAGGTATCACCATCCCAGACTTTAGCCTCTACTACAAAGCTGTCGTCATCAAGACAGTATGGTATTGGCACAGAAACAGACACATAGACCAATGACAGAATTGAGAACTCAGAAGTGGACCCCAATGTTTACAGCCAACTAATCTTTGACAAAGCAGGAAAGAATATCCAATGGAAAAAAGACAGCCTTTTTAACAGATAGTGTTGGGAGTACTGGACAGCAACATGCAGAAGAATGAAACTAGATCAATTTCCCACACCATACCCAAAAATAAACTCAAAATGGAAAAATGACCTGAACGTGAGACAGGAAACTATCAACACCCTAGAGGATAAAGCAGGAAACAATCTCCTTGACCTCCACCGCAGCAACTTCTTACTTGACACATCCCCAAAAGCAAGGGAATCTAGAGCAAAAATGAACTATTGGGACCTCATCAAGATTAAAAGCTTCCGCAGGGCAAGGGAAACAACCCACAAAACTAATAGGCAACTAACAAAATGGGAAAAGATAGTTGCAAATGACATAGCATATAAAGGGTTAATATCCAGAATCTATAAGGAACTCACCAACCTCCACACCCGAAAAACAAACAACCCAGTGAAGAAATGGGCAGAAGATATGAACAGGCACTTCTCCAAAGAGGACATCCAGATAGCCAACAGACACATGAAATGATGCTCAGCATCCCTCCTCCTCAGGGAAATACACTTCAAAACCACAGTGAGATACCACCTCACGCCAGTCAGAGTGGCTAAAATGAGCAAATCAGAGAACGCGAGACGCTGGTGAGGATGTGGAGAAACGGGCACCCTCCTACACTGTTGGTGGCCGTGTAAACTGGTACAGCCCCTCTGGAAAACAGTGTGGAGATTCCTCAGGAAACTAACAATAGAACTCCCCTTTGACCCAGAAACAGCACTGCTAGGAATTTACCCAAGGGATATAGAAATGCTGAGGCATAGGAGCACATGTACCCCAGTGTTCATAGCAGCACTCTCAACAATAGCTAAATCATGGAAAGAGCCTATGTGTCCTTTAATGGACGAATGGATCAAGAAGATGTTGTTTATCTATACCATGGAATACTACATGGCAATGAGAAACAATGAAATCTGGCCATGTGTAGCAACATGGATGGACCTTGAGGGTGTTATGCTGAGCGAAATAAGTCAGGCAGAGAAGGTCAAATACCATATGTTTGCATGTATAGGATGATTAGGAGGATCTTAACGGAGGAACAAGGGGGAGAAGAAGGGGGGAAATGGTGGGGGAAAGGGTGATAGGCAAACCATGAGAGACTCTTGAATGCTGACAAAAACTGAGGACTGATGGATGTGGGGGGGGGGATGGGCATGGAGGAGGGCACTCGTGGGGATGAGCACTGGGTGTTGTATGAAAACTAATTTGATAATAAACTATTTGTAAAAAAAAAAATCAGCCAAAATGAAAGAAAGGATTAGAGAAAATCTTCAGGGAAAAAAAACCCACAACGAATAATAAAATGATAATAAATACATATCTCTCAATAATTACTTTGAATGGAAATGGACTAAATGCTCCAATTAAAGATATACAATGACAGAATAGACAGAAAAACAAGATGCATCTATTTGTTGCCTACAAGAGATTCATTTTAGATCTAAGGAAACCTGCAGATTTAAAGTGAAGCGATGAAGAAATAAATGGATGTCTAAAGAATGCTAAGGTAGCAATACTTATATCAGACAAAATAGACTTTAAAACAGAGAGTGTAAAAAGTGACAAAAAGGGCACTAAATAATAATAATAAAGGGGACAAACGAACAAGAAGATATAACAATTTAAAATATTTATTCATCCAATATGGAAGCACTAAAATACATGAAAACAATCAATAACAAGCATAAAGGAACTAATTGATAGTACAATAATAGAAAGGGACTTTAACACCTCACTTACATCAATGGACAAATCATCTAAACAGAAAATATAGAAGGAAACAATGGCTTTTCATGACACACTGCACCAGATGGAGTTAACATATATGAGATCATTCCATCATAAACAGCAGAATACACATTGTTTTTCAAGTGCGCATGGAACATTCTCCAGAATAGATCACGTATTAGCCCTCAAACCAAACCTCGACCAATTCAAGAAGATCAAAGTTATACCATGCACCTTTTCTATTCACAAGAAAAAAGCTGGAAAGAGCACAAATACATGGAGGTTAAATAATATGCTACTAAAGTTGAATGAGTGAAACAAGAAATAAAATTAATAGTTTAAAATAGATACAAATAAATTAAAATGAAAATACGATGATCCAAAACCTTTAAGATGGAGCAAAAGCAATTCTAAGAGGGACGTTTATAGCAATTCAAGCCTATATCAAGAGGCAAGTAAAACCTCAAATTAATAACCTAACGTTACACCTAAAAGGGGTAGAAAAACAACAAACAATATCTAAAACCAGAAGAAGGAAAGAAATAATAAAGATTAGAGAGGTAATAAATGATGTAGAAACTAAAAGGAACAGTAGAACAGATCAATGAAACTAAGAGCTGGTTCGTTGATGAAATCAATAAAATTGATCACTCTGTAGCAATACTTGAAAAAAAAAAGGGCTCAAATAAAATCACAAATAAGAGAGAAGAAATAACAATCAACACCATAAAAATACAAGTGAATATTATAAAAACCTATATGCCAACAAGTTAGACAACCTAGAAGAAATGGATAAATTCCTAGAAACATATAAACTACCAAAACTGAAACAGGAAGGAATATATAATTTGACTAGACTGATAACCTGCAAAGAAATTGTACCAGTTTAAAAAAAAAAAACAAAAACGTACAACAAACAGCAGTCCAGGATCAGATGCCTTTACAGGTGAATTTTACCAAACATTGAAACAAGAGCTAATACCTATTCTCCTCAAATTATTCAAAAAATAGAAGATGAAGGAAATTTCCAAATTCAATCAATGAGGCCAGCAATAATCTGACACCAAAAGCAGTTATGACAATTCTCTAAAAGAGAATTACCGGCCAATGTCCTAGATGAACATAGATGTAAAAATTCTCAACAAAATACTAGCAAACCCAACCCAATAATGTATGTAAAAAATACCCAACACCAACAACAAACAATTCTGCATGATAAAGTGAGGTTTAATACTGGGTTTCAAGTCTGGTTCAATATTTGCAAAGCAATCAATGTGATACACTATATCAATTAGAGAAAGGTTAAGGACCATATGATCATTTCAAGACATGCAGAGAAAACATTTGACAAAGTACAATATCCATTCATGTTAAAACTCCTCAACAAAGTAGGTTTACTAGAAACATACTTCAACATAATAATGTCCATATATGAAAACCGCACAGCTAACAACATACTAAATGGGAAGATACTGAGAGTTTTCCATCAAAGGTCAAGGGAAAAAAGGGAGTCCACTCTCACCACTTTTATTCAACAAAATACTGTAAGTCCTAGCCACAGCAACCAGACAACAAAAAGAAATAAAATGCATTAAAATTAGTAAGGGAGAAGTAAAACTTTCACTGTATGAGCGTGACTTGAAACTATATATAGAACCCCCCAAAATTCACAAGAAACCCTGTTAGAACTGATAAACAAATTAGTAAAGTCACAGGACACAAAATCAATGTATAAAAATCTGTTGCATTTCTATAGATCAATAATGAAGGAACAGAAATAGAAAATAAGAAAACAATAGCATTTACAACTGCACCAAAAAAAAAAAGATACCTTGTAATAAACCTAACCAAAGAGGTGAAACCTTATACTCTGAAAAATATAAAACCCCAATGGAAGAAATTGAAGATGATATAAAGAAATGGAAAGACATTCCATTCTCATGCATTAGGAAGGTCAATATTGGTAAACGTCTATACTACCCTAATCAGTCTACACATTTACTTCAGTCTCTACCAAAATAACCACACCTTTGTTCATTGAACCAGAACAAACCACCCTAAAATTTGTATGGAACAACAAAAGATCCTGAGTAGCCAAGCAAGTTTGAAAAATGAAAGCAAAGCAGGAGGCATCACAATTCCAGACTTCAAGTTATATTACAAAGAGGTAGTCATCAAAACAGTATGGTACTGGCAAAAAATACTCATAGATCAATAAATCAGAATAGAAAACTCAAAAATAAACCCACAATTATATGGTCAATTACTCTTCAACAAAGCAAGAAGGAATCTCCAATGGGAAAAAGACAGTATCTTCAACAAATGGTGTTGGGAAAAATGATAGCAACATGCAAGAGAAAGAAACTGAACCACTTTCTTACTCCATACACAGAAACAAAATATATTAAAAACCTAAGGGTGAGACATGAGACCATAAAACTAGAAGAGAACACAGGCAATAACTTCTTTGACATTGATTGTAACAACTTTTTTCTAGATATGTCTCCTGAGGTAAGGGAAACAAAAGTAAAAATTATTTGGACTACATCAAAAGAGAACGCTTCTGCACAGTGAAGAAAAAAATCAATAAAACTCAAAACAATCTACTAAATGGGAATAGATGTTTGGAAATTATATATCCAAAAAAGGATTAATGTCCTAGATATATTTAAAATCTATATGATTCAACACCCAAAAAACAAATTATCTACTTTAAAAATGGGCAAAGGAGATGAAAAGACTTTTTTTTCCCAAAGGCAGCATTCAGATGTCCAACAGATATAAAAAGATGCTCAACATAACTCATTGAATAAGGGGAATGCAAATCCAAACTACAATAAGATATGGTCTCAGTCCTGTCAGAGTGGCTGAACGAAAGAAAGAAAGAAAGAAAGAAAGAAAGAAAGAAAGAAAGAAAGAAAGAAAGAAAGAAAGAAAGAAAGAAGTGTTGGTGTTGATGTGTAGAAAAAGGAATACTCATGCACTGCTGGTGGAAATAGAAACTGGTGTAGCCACTCTGGAAAACAGTACGGAGGTTCCTCAAAAAGTTAAAAATAAAAATTATGGAAACAGCCCAAGTGTCCATTGACAGAGGAATAGATAAAGATGTGATTATATGTGTATACACACACACACAGTGGAATATTATCAGCTATAAAAAGTAATGAAAACTTGCCATTTGGAATAACATGGATGGAGCTAAAGAGTATTATGCTAAACAAAATAAGTCAGTTAGAGAAAGACAAATGCCATATGATTTCACTTATATGTACAACTTAAAAACCAAAAGAAAAAATAAGCAAAGAGAAAAACAAAGGCAAAGAAACAAATCAAGAAACCGACTCTTAATTACAGAGAATAAACTAATGGTTACAAGAGTGGAGGGGCATTGGAAAAAGGGTCACATAGGTGATTGAGATTTAGGAGTGTAGCTGTCATGATGGGCACCAGGGGATGTATGGAACTGTTGAATCATTATATTGTACACCTGAAATTAATATAAGACTATGTTAACTAGCTAGAATTAAAATAAAAATTTTAAAGCCATAAAAGAATTAGCCTTTGGACGTATTTTTTCCAAGTACCTCCTGTATTTCCTTTTCATACCATTAAAATCTATCTATTATTCATATCCTCCTTTTCTGTTCATCAGTTGCTGTCTGATAACAGGGACCCAAATGGAGAGTATGTGTTAAGGGTAAATTTAGAAGTACAATATAGATCTTTCACTCCGTGCCATACTCACAATTATTTTCTTATGTGGCACCAGACATTGGCAGAGTTTGTGTTCTAAAAGGCAAAGTGATTGGTAGGATGCTAAGAATCTAAAAAAACAAACAAAACAAAACAAAACCCACAACACCTAGAAACTATAATCTATGGAGGAAACTAATATTGAGATTCTAAAGAACTAGCCAGAGATCAAGAATTTTGAATATTGGTACTGTTATGAGACAACATGAAGTATACTTGCATTGATGGCCTACTCATTTAGGGGTACTTTATTTATCTGACTTCTTTTTACTTTTCTCTCTCCATCTTACTTTATTTCTATTAAAAAAGAATTTGTCAGAAATTTGCCATGTTCTAAACACTGGATTTGTTCCCTCAGTACCTAAAAAATGTCTCTGTTAAATTTACATCAGTTTTATAGTTTTTAGTTCTTCCAAAGCAATTTTATACTGTTTATCCATGATCTTTTTTTTTTTTTTAGTTTTTTTTTTTCATTTTAGTTCCAGTATAGCTAACATACAGTAGTCTATAAGTTTTAGGGATACAATAGAGTTATTCAACAATTCTGTACATTATTCAGCGCTCATCATAAGTGCACTCCTTAATCACCATGACCTATGTAACCCGTCCTCCCACTCACTTCCCTTCTGGCAACCATCAGTTTGTTCTCTAGAGTTAAAAATCTCTTTCTTTACAAAGGACCAGAAGACATCACCACAAATATCAAATCTGCAGATAACACAGTGGCACTAAATTAATATCTTTCAATAATCACTCTGAATCTAAATGGACTAAATGCCCCAATCAAAGACATAGGGTCACATCCCCACTAGTGCCCTCCTCCATGCCCATCACCTCCTTCCCCCTCCCCCCACCCCATCTGCTCTCAGTTTGTTCTCGGCATTCAAGAGTCTCTCATGGAGGGCACTTGTGGGGATGAGCACGGGGTGTTATATGGAAACCAACTTGACAATAAACTATTTAAAATAAAAAAAGACATAGGGTCACAGAATAGATTACAAAAATAAATTTAAAAAACACAAGATCTATCCATATGCTGCCTACAAGAGACTCATTTTAGACCTGAGGTCATTTGCAGATTGAAAGTGAGGGGATGAAGAACTATATATCATGCTAATAGACATAAAAAAAAAAAAGAAAGCTGGAATAGCCATACTTATATCAGACAAACTAGATTTTAAAATGAAGACTAACAAGAGATGAAGAAAAGCATTATATCATAATTAAGAGGTCTAGCCATCAATAAGAACTAACAAATGTAAATATTTATGGCCCCAATGTGGAACACCCAAATATATAAATCAATTAATCACAAACATAAGCAAACTTATTGATAATATCATAATTGTAGGAGACTTTAATACTCCACTTACAACAAAGGACAGATCATCTAGGCAGAAAATCAGTAAGGAAACAATGGCTTTGAATGACACATTGGACAAGATAGACTTAACAGATATATTCAGAGCATCTCATCCTAAAGCAACACATATCCTAAAGCAGCACTTCTTGCGTGAACATTCTCCAAAATATATTACATATTAGGTCACGAAACAGTCCTTAATAGTTAACAAAAAGAATGAGATCATACCATGCATATTTTCAGATCAAAATGCTATGAAACTTGATATCAACCGCAAGAAAAAATTGGGGGGTGGCACCAGGGTGGCTCAGTCAGTTAAGCATCCAACTTCACCTCGGGTCCTGATCTTGAAGTTTATGAGTTTGAGCCCTACATCAGGCTCTGTCCTGAAAGCTCAGATCCTGGAGCCTGCTTCAGACTCTGTGCGCCCCCCCTTCCCCCCCCAAAAGCAAAATAAAACATTTTTTTAATTTGGAAAGCCCTCAAATACATGGAGGTAAAGGAACATCCTACCAAAGAATGAGTGGGTTACCCAGGAAATTAAAGAAACAATTAAATAAATACATGGACACAAATGAAAATAAGAACACGACAGTCCAAACACTTTCGTATGCAGTAAAGGCAGTCCTAAGGGGAAAATGCATTCCAATTCAGGCCTATCTCAAGAGCCAAGAAAAGTCCCAAATACTCAACCTAACCTTACACCTAAAGGAGCTAGAAAAACAGCATTAAATAAAGCCCAAAGCTAGCAGAAGAAGGGAAATAATAATTATAGCAGGGATAAATGATATAGAATTAAAAAAACACAGTAGAACAGATGAATGAAACTAAAAGCTGGTTTTGTGAAATAATAAACAAAATTGATATCCCCCAGCCAGGCTGCTCAAAAAGAAAAGAGATAAGACCCAAATAGATAAAATCACGAATGAAAGAGATCACAAGAATACCACAGAAATACAAACAATTATAAGTGAACGCAATGAAAAATTATATGCCAACAAACTGGACAATCTGGAAGAAATGGACAAATTTCTAGACACTCAAACACTACCAAAACCCAAATGGGAAGAAATAAATAGGAAGAGGTAGAAAATTTGAACAGATCCAAAACCTGCAATGAAATTGAATCAGGTACCAAAAATCTCCTAAAACATAAGAGTCCTGGCCCAGATGGCTTCCCAGGTAATTCTACCCGACATTTAACGAAGAGTTAATACCTATTATTCTCAAACTGTTCCAAAAACAGAAATGGAAGGAAAGCTTTCAAAGTAATTGTGTGTGGCAAGCATTACCTTGATTCCAAAACCAAAGACCGCACTGAAAAGGAGAATTATAGGCCAATATCCCTGATGAAACTGGATGCAAAAATTCTTAAAAAGATACAGGCAAATCCAATTCAATATTACATTAAAAGAATTATTCACCATGATAAAGTGGGATTCATTGCTGTGTTGCAGGGCTCGTTCAGTATTCACAAATCAATCAACATGATACACTACACTAATGGAAGGAATAATAAGAACCATATGATCCTTTCAATAGATGCAGAAAAAGCTTTTGACAAAATACAGCATCCTTTCTTTATAAAAACCTTCAAGAAAGTAGGGACAGAAGAAACATACATCAACATCATAAAAACCAGATATGAAAGGCCCACAGAATATATCATCCTCAATGGGAAAAATGGAGAGCTTTCATCAGGAACATGACAGGGATGCCCTCTGTCACTACTGTTGTTTAACACAGTGTTGGAAGTCCTAGCGTCAGCAATCAGACAACAAAACGAAATAAAAGGCATCCAAATTGGCAAAGAAGTCAAACTTTCACTCTTTGCAGATGACATGATACTACATTGAAAATTCAATAGACTCCACCAAAAGACTTCTAGAGCTGGTACACGAATTCACCAAAGTCGCAGGATATAAATTCAATGTACATAAATTGGTTGTATTTCTATACACCAGTAGTGAAGCAACAGAAAGAGAAATCAGGGAATTGATCCCATCTAATATTGCACCCAAAACTATCAAATACCTAGGAATAAACCTAACCAAAGAGGTAAAGATCTGTACACTGAAAATTATAGAAAGTTTATGAAGGAAATTGAAGAAGACACAAAGAAATGGAAAAACATTTCATACGCCTGGATTAGAAGAACAATGTTGTTAAAATGTCAATACTACCCAAAACAATATACATATTCAATACAATTCTTATCAAAATAACAGCAGCATTCTTGACAGAGCTAAAATTTGTACAAATTCTATCCTAAAATTTGTATAGAACCACAGAAGACCGTGAATAGCCAAAGTAATATTGAAAAAAATAAAGAAAGCTGGAGGCATCCCAAATCTGGACTTTAACCTGTATTACAAAGCTGTATTAGTCAAGATAGTATTGTATCGGCACAAAAACAGATATATAGATCAATGTAATAGAATAGGGATCCCAGAACTGGACTCACAAATATATGGCCAACTAATCTTCGACAAAGCAGGAAAGAATATCCAATGGAAAAAGGACAGTCTCTTTGGAAAATGTTCCTGGGAGAACTGGACAGCAAGATGCAGAAGAATGAAACTGGACCACTGTCCTACACCTTGCACAAAAATAAATTCAAAATGGATAAAAGGACTAAATGTGAGTCAGGAAACCGTCAAAATCCTATAGGAGAAAACAGACAGTAGCTTCTTTGACCTCAGCAGCAGCAATTTCTTACGCATGTTACTGGAGCCAAGGGAAATAAAAGCAAAAAAGAACTATTGGGACTTAAGATAAAAAACTACTGCACAGCAAAGGAAATAATCAACATAACTAAAAGGCAACTGATGGAATGGGAAAAGATATTTACAAATGACGTATCAGATAAAGGGTTAGTATCCAAAACCTATAAGAGCATAATAAACTCAACAACCAAAAAACAAAACAAAACAAAACAAAAAACCCCCAAAGAATCCAGTTCAAAAAATGGGAAAAAGACATGAATAGACACTTTTACAAAGACGACATCCAGATGACAAACAAATATGAGAAGATGCTTAACATTGTTTATCATCAGAGAAATACAAATCAAAACCACAATGAGATACCATTTCACACCTGTCAGAATGGTTGTAAATGAACAACTCAGGAAACAACAGATGTTGGTGAGGATGTGGATAAAAGGGAACCCTTTAGCACTGTTGGTGGGAATGCAAACTGGTGCAGCCACTCTGGAAAACAGCATGGAGGTTCCTCAAAAATTTAAAATAGAACTACCATATGACCGAACAATTGCACTACTAGGAATTTATCCAATGAATACAAAAGTGCTGATTCGAAGGATACATGTACTTCATTCTTTTAGCAGCACTGTCCACAACTGCCAAATTATGGAAAGAGTCCAAATTTCCATCAACTGATGAATAGAAAAAGAATATATATATATAATGGAATATTACTCAGCCTTGAAAACTAATGAAATCTTACCATTTGCAACAATGTGGATGGAACTGGAAGGTATCATGGTTAAGTGAAATAAGTCCGTCAGTGAAAGACAGATATATGATTTCACTCATGTGTAGAATTCAAAAAAACTCCACAGATGAATATAGGAGAAGGAAAGGAAAAATAAGATAAAAACAGAGAGGAAGGCAAACTAGAATAGACTCTTAAACACAGAGAACAAACTGTGGATTGGTGGAAAAGGGGTGGGAAGATGGGATAAATGGGTGATGGACTCTAAAGAGGGTACTTCTTGGGATAAGCTTTGGGTGTCATATGTAAGAGATAAATCACTGGATTCAACTCCTGAAGCCAATATTTTATTGTATGTTAAATAACTTGAATATAAAATTTTTAAAATTATCCATTTCTTGTTTTCTATCTCTCTCTCTTCCTCTATTTTTCCCCTTTTGCTTGTTTCTTACCCCGTGATCTCTTTATTTCCTTATTTGTACAGTAGATTTGCCAATGTAGTTATAGATCTTAGTTAGTTTAACGTAATATAACAATGAAGGTACGGGAAATCTATTGGACACTTACTATGTGCCAGGTAGTTTCTTACATACATGATTTATTCTCTCGATCATCATAATAGTCTTGTAATAAAAATATAATAAGTTTTATTATCTCTATTTTGGGATAATTTAGGTTCAGAAAAGTTAAATAATGACTACAGTGACACAGTTAAGGGGAAATTGCCAAAATTCAAACACATGCGTCTAGCATTAATACCCGTGCTCTTTCTTTTATAATTCCAGGGAAGTAATGTCTTATTTATCAACAGCCACTGATTTCCAAAATTCAGTGCATTCCAAATAGTCATGGTCTTCTTGAATCACTTTAGATCAGATCTAAGATATTTTATGTTCAGATTCCTCAGTGCTAACCTTTCAAAATCCAAAGAGATAAGGAAAAAAATTGCCAGGGATTCCACCATGAATGACATTTTTACAAGTGTTTTCAAACATAGTTAATGTCGGGAACATGACATATGTGTCATCTCTATCCACAGCTTTAAAAATCTGGAGCTTAGAGTCTTACTAACATTCATTTACTTGCTAAAAAAAATCCAGATGACTTTGTGCTATTGACCTTGAGATCCATGAATGATGAAATGGGTCATATCTCAGGAGATTCTGTTGTGAACTAACTGGTATTTTCCCATTATTAATGTCTTTTGGAAGAAATTTACTTGGTGAAATGATTATATATTTCTTTAATTACGCAACTCAAAAAGAATACTTATGGAGAGGTGCACATTGTTAAAGATAGGTGAATACAATTTGGACACAGACCTTAAGTTCTATGTTAAGGGGTTTCATTATTCTGTACCTAACCCACAGGCAACTGAAGGGTTCTGAGCAAAAAATAATAGTCATAATAACACGATAATTTTGGGACATAGGGAAGATTACTTTGGGAAGAATAATACAAATGCTCTATGAAAAATGGATAAAAAAGGGAAGAAAGGAAAGGGATAGAAAACTTGAGTGCTCTTGTTTGTCCAAATAACCAATTCTGAGATGTCGACTTAAAGGTAAGGGAAAACAAAGGAATAAATTAGTTATCTTTATATAAGATACTCGTTAGAAGAAGGAGGATATAGACTTGTCCAGGATGATACCAAAATTTCTCATTTGGTTAATTGGGTAGGGAACTGTGCTATTACAATGATAGGGAACATTGGAAGATGATTGACTTTGAGTTAGAAGTAGGGAAAATTTTATTTTTTGGAAACTTTGCAATAGTACTAAATCATCTGTTTCATGAAAATACCATATGGTAGATAAAAAGAGTCAATTGTTAAAAAGAAAAATAAACAGTAATAATTATGGTAACTCAATGATAATCCATTGTGCTCAGAATCAAATGGATAAAATTGGCCAGTCAAACTTAAAGCAAACAAAGACAGCTTTGTGTTATTAGAGGAAACACAGATAATATTGTAACAACAAATGATAGTATCTATTTAATTAATGTAGTTATTTGGGTTTTATGAGTTTGGTAATATTGCTCATGTTTACTTTGTAAGTTTGTTTTGGTTTCACAGTGTATTATATGCCATAAAGGTAAGGAAGTTATATCTTGTTTGAACATATTTTTAAATGTTATAATAAAATAATGTAGGGGTGAATGTTCATAGCAGCACTCTCCACAATAGCTAAAACATGGAAAGAGCCTAAGTGTCCATCAACAGATGAATGGATCAAGAAGATGTGGTTTATCTATACCATGGAATACTACATGGCAATGAGAAAGAATGAAATCTGGCCATGTGTAGCAACATGGATGGACCTTGAGGGTGTTATGCTGAGCGAAATAAGTCAGGCAGAGAAGGACAAATATCATATGTTTGCACGTATAGGAGGATTAGGAGGAACTTGACAGAGGAACAAGGGGGAGAAGAAGGGCGGAAATGGTGGGGGAAAGGGAGAGAGGCAAACCATGAAAGACTCTTGAATGCTGACAAAAACTGAGGACTGATGGATGTGGGGGGGAGGGGGGGATGGGCATGGAGGAGGGCACTTTGGGGATGAGCACTGAGTGTTATGTAGAAACTAATTTGACAATAAACTATTTGTAAAAAAAATAAAAAAAAAATAAAAATCAGGTGATCATCACTAAAAATAATAATAATAATAATAATGTAGGGGTGCCTGCATGGCTTAGTCAGTTAAGCATCAGATTCTTGATTTCAGCTCAGGTCATGATCTCACGGTTTGTGGGATCAAATCCTGCATCAGGCTTTTCACTGACAGCATGGAGCCTACTTGGAATTCTCTCTATCCCTTTGTCTCTCTGCCCTTCCCCTGCTTGTGTTCACTCTGTCTCTCAAAATAAATAAATAAACTTTTTAAAAAATAATAATAAAGTAGTGTAATGGAGAAAAAAAGGAAGAGCCCTTGAAGTAAAGTAAACAGTTTCTAGATAGTTGGTAGGAGATAGTTTCACAAGAAAGAAGACATGTTTTAATTAGTTGCAAATGACCAGAGGAATTAAGTAACCTTGTGGTTTACTTTTTAAAAAATTTTTAAAATGTCTTATTTATTCCTGAGAGAGAGAGAGAGAGAGCGTGAGCAGGGGAGGGTCAGAGAGAGAGAGGGAGGTGTAGAATATGAAACAGGCTCCAGGCTCTGAGCAAGCTGTCAGCACAGAGCCCGATGCGGGACTCGAACCCACAAACTGTGATATCATGACCTGAGCCGAAGTCGGACGCTCAACCGACTGAGCCACCCAGGCGCCCCTAGCGTTGTGGGCCCCAATAAAATATAAGTAAATATTGAACTTTGGAGAAGTAACTATTATCACTTGTGGAGTACAGAAATGTAGAACTTGAAGTTTGGGAAGAGGAAAAAAGGTTCTGGAGCTTGAACACAAATGTGAACATGAACATGAGGTGTTACCAGACTGGGTGGTAAAGGAAGGACAAGCCTACTTGAGTAGTTTTGGTGGTAGTGGTGGCATTAGTAGTGGAGAATCAAATGGGCTAAATATCCAGGGCTATCCATGTTGGCCACTTAGGAGGCTGCTTTGAGGAAAGAGGATAATGAATTGAGGATCTACTGTGTGCAAGGCATGTGACATTCAGCATGCCAATTTAACCCTCACACAAACTGTCAATTTGTTATTAAGCTATTTTGCTGAGGTAAAGAAGGTAAGATCAGAAAAGTAGAGTAAAAGGCCTAAGGTCACACAGTTAGTAATGGGTAGAGCTGAGATGCAAATCCAAGTTTGTGTGACACTAAGGTCCATATTCTTAATTATTACAAACTGCAACACTGCATTAATAGGCCTGAATAGATTAATAAGAAGGAAATTTGTAAGATAAGGTAGTATAAAATAAGAGTTGGATGCAGGGACTCTTAAGTCAGACTGCTAGGACTGGAAATCCTGATCCATCACTTTGTAATTATGCAAACAAGAAAGTCATTCAAGCTCTGTGATGGTCAGTTTCTACATCTACAAAATGGAGATATTATCTATTTTATAGGTCCATTATGAAAATTAAATGGATTAATTTTAAATCATTGGGTATAATAAACTCCAGCTAATAAAGAAATACAAAGTATTAATTCACAAAAAATACAGATTCCAGGAAACATTTCTATTTTAAGAGACTAAGATATAAGAGGCCTAAGAAGAAACTTTGAGACTTCACAATTGTCTTATGGGCCAGTATTTTTATAAAATTTATAGTCTCAATTATTAATCAGTGCTTTCTCTTCAAGAAGTTTTTATGAATTATTATTCAATCCTCAGTAAACATTAGCAATGCAGTTCTTGTTTTCTGTTTATGACAACAAGCAGAACCAAATACAGTCTTGGTGACCCTGGTATTAATCCTCTTGATAAACAATTCAGTCAAGCAACTGGTCTAACTACTGAAAACAAATTAGTTGAATTGCTCATTTACCTACATAGTGCTAGATCATTTAATACGTTAGAAGAGCAACACACAACACCCTAGTACTGGTTAAATTTTTTTACTCTTCATGTAAATAGGCTTCCACCATGGAGACATGTTTTCCATAATGTTTGTTCCTTATTCGCAGGTAATAACCTATTAACTTTAGGAAGTACTAATTGTCAAATGTCCCGGGAAAAGAATAAAAAAAAGAAGGTGCCCTAATCTTACTGAAATTGAGACTCTGTTGGTCTGATATCTTCTGAGGTCTTCAAAGAGCTCCCAGGGATTTCAGAGCATAAGAAAATTCCCCTTTTCATGTGAAAACAAATTTTGCCAGCCAGCTGAGTTTGTGGAATCTTCCGGATTTTGCGAGCAATGGCTTATGATCTGAGTTTATTTACACTTTCAGTTAAACAAAGTTGGACTCTAAGAGGAAAACTAAAACCTTTCATTTTGGTTTCTTTGATGTTTGTCTACATTGAACCGACCAAGGGTTTACTGACCTCGTTATTCCCACTTCTTGTCAGAGCTGATTCCTCATGGAAATAAAAGTCTGAATATGCTACCTTTTTTTCCCGAGTGGGAAAGAAGTTTCATAGGTGTGAACTGAATGTTTATTTCCATTTAATATATTTTCAGACGCTTATCAATTTAGAGCAACTTTTTTTTTCAATTGTAAGATTTTATCATTCTTTTTTTACTTAGCTTATTGTCAAGTTGGTTTCCATATAACACCCAGTGCTCATTCCAACAAGTGCCCTCCTTCATGCCTATCACCCTCCTTCCCCTCTCCCCCACCCCCATCAACCCTCAGTTTGTTCTCAGCATTCAAGAGTCTCTCATGGTTTGCCTCCCTCCCTCTCCCCAACTATTTTTCCCCTTCTTCTCCCCCATGGTCCTCCATTAAGTTCCTCCTAATCCACCTATACGTGCAAACATATGGTATCAGTCCTTCTCTGCCTGACTTATTTCGCTCAGCATAACACCCTCAAGGTCCATCCATGTTGCTACACATGGCCAGATTTCATTCTTTCTTATTGCCAAGTGGTATTCCATTGTATAAATATAACACATCTTCTTGATCTATTCATCAGTTGATGGACACTTAGGTTCTTTCTATGTTTTGGCTATTGTTGAGAGTGCTGCCATGAACATTGGGGTACATGTGCCTCTATGCATCAGCACTCATGAGTCCCTTGGATAAATTCCTAGCAGTGTTATTGCTGGGTCATAGACGAGTTCTATTGTTAATTTTTTGAGGAACCGCCACAGTTTTTCAGAGGGGTTGTACCAGTTTACATTCCCAACAACAGTGTAGGAGGGTGCCCATTTCTCCACTTCGTCTCCAGCATCTAGATCTCCTCATTTGTTCATTTTAGTTACTCTGACTGGTGTGAGGTGGCATCTCAGTGTGGTTTTGATCTGCATTTCCCTGATGATGAGGGTCGCTGAGCATTGTTTCATATGTCTGTTGGCCATCTGGATGTCCTCTTTGGAAAAGTGCCTATTCATGTCTTCTGCCCAATTCTTCACTGGATTATTTGATTTTTGGGAGTATAGTTTGGTGAGTTCCTTATAGATTTTGGATACTAGCCCTTTATCTGATATGTCATTTGCAACTATCTTTTCCCATTCCATCAGTTGCCTATTTGTGTTATGGATTGTTTCCTTTGCCGTGAAGAAGGTTTTGATCTTGATGAGGTCCCAGTAGTTCGTTTTTTCTCTTAATTCTCTTGCCTTTGGGGATGTGTCATGTAAGAAATTGCTGCGGTTGAGATCAAGGAGGTTTTTTCCTGCTTTCTTTTCTAGGGTTTTGATGATTTCCTGTCTCACATGCAGGTCCTTTATCCATTTTGAGTTTATTTTGGTGTATGGTATGAGAAAATGATCTAGTTTCATTCTTCTGCATGTTGCTGTCCAGTTCTCCCAGCACCATCTGTTAAAGAGGTTGTCTTCTTTCCATTGGATACTCTTTCCCGCTTTGTCAAAGATTAGTTGGCCATCCATTTGTGGGTCCAATTCTGAGTTCTCAATTCTATTCCATTGGTCTATGTGTCTTTTTTTGTGCCAATACCATACTGTCTTGATGATGACAGCTTTGTAGTAGAGGCTAAAGTCTGAGATCATGACAAGATGATAGCTCCCGTTTTGGTTTTCTTCTTCAATATTACTTTGGCTATTCGGGGTCTTTTGTGGTTCCATACAAATTTGGGGATAGTTTGTTCTAGTAAAGGAACTTTTGATAACTAAGGATAGTTTGAACCCATCCCATAATGTTAAAGAAGGATTATATGGAAGAAGAATCAGGCTCAATGTCTTATAGTCAGGTAGACAGATAGGCAAACTTGTTCTATCGTCTGATTTCTGCTACTTATTCTCACATTCTGTCTTACATCTAGATAGTGCTGAGAGATGGGACATACTACACTTTAAATGTATGCCTTTATCCTCAACTATGCATTTGCTGACCTCAGTTGAATGGAAACGGAATAAAAAAATGGTTTCATATGTCATCCATCTATTTCAGTATATTTTCTCTGCAGAAATCACTAATTTGTTATCATAGTAAGCAGAGTTGATTAAATTTATTAAATTTCCATAAATGCAGGATTCTCTTAGAGCAGTTGTGAGTCTGAGAAGCCAGAAAATCTTGATCTCTGTTTTTATAGTCAAGTTGGCAAAATGAGAATGACATATAGGCTATCACAGAATACAGATAGGCAGTTAATAATTAATAGGGCAATTAAATTTTGATCACTGTAAAATTTGAATGAAGAGAAAGGAGATCTCAATGTAGAATTATTAGAGAAAATGTTGTGGAAGAAGGTAACTAGACCTTGAATATGAATGGGTAGGAGTTGGATAGATACAGAGGAAGTCATGATAAAAATCCAAAAAGGGGAAAGGAAAAGTGCATAATATGAACATAATCCCCTGAAGACAGACAAAAAACTGTCTATAGGACTATAAGGAAACCACCTCTGCGGAAGTAAGTGTACTGAGGTGACATTATTTAAATCACCGATAATCTCCATTGGATAAAATGAGGTAAATGGAAAAGGCAGTAATCCTTGTTAAAATGCAGATTCCCAGAGTTTCTAATTGCGTAGAGCTAGGTGGAAACAGAAAATTTACCTTTATAACATATTTCCAAGTGACTGATGCTGCTTCACTGGAGACCAGACATTGAGAGCCACTGATCTACCGCAAAGAACTTTGAGATTGACATTAAGGCTATTCTTTAGCGACAGATGAAACCTGGAAGATTAAGAAAAGTTGCCTACAGGCTTATCAAAACTATTAATACCCATACATTTTTATAGCTACCACTTCTCCAAATTATAAGTGTTAATGGAATTCCAGTGCAAGATGGCAATGTAAGAGGATCCTGAACTCACCTCCTGCTATAGACTGAATATACAGCTATAGATGGAACAAATTCCTTTGAAACAAACCCCAAAACTGGTTGAATAAATGCTATACATTTGGTGAACGAGAAAAAAAACCCTAAAATTAAAATGAGTAGGAAAGGCTGAAACACAATCTCACCATAAATCCCGCTACTAATATAGTGACCCAGTATTGGAAAGGAACTTGTAATTCTAAGCTTATCCATAAGGAGCAAAGAGTTTAAGTCCTATATCTAGCACCAAACCTTTTAAGACCTGCAAGTGAGAGACTTGCCTCTAGATTTGAAAAACAGTGATACATGCATTCATGATACTCACAAGGGTATAGCAAACTGAGAAACAGAACTTAAAGGCACATGCAGACTCATTATGGCTACATCCAAGGGCCCAGCAGAGACAGATGGCTAAAATGCCCAGTCTTTCTGTGAAAGAGACCTATTTGCTTACCGTAAAGCTTTGTCCTGAGCAGCAGGAATCTAATTTAATGCACATTTAAGGACTTACTGAAATATTCCCCAAAGACCATGGAAACTAACAGGTACCACCTTTGTGTTCTTGCTCTGCCACACTCCAGTCCAGCAGTATCTCCTGGAAAGTTTAAGGAACTACTGAAATATTCTCCAAAGAGCATGGAGGAGAGAAGGTATCATCTATGTGCCCTCCTTCTTCCACATTCCAGGCCAGCAATATTTTCTGGAAAGAAGCTTGCACTCACATCTGGCACCCTGGGTTTTGCAGCTGATTCCAAGCCCCTTGATTGTCTGCCTCTGGTGGCCACTGGGGCTTATATTTGTGGGATCCATGGGACTGTAACAAATGGAGAAATAGTACTTAACTGGCTAACTCCCCAGGGCACAGTGGAGAAACAGCAGATTAAACAGCTGATCTTTCTGAGAAAGAGGCCTATTTGGTTATTTTCATAGTTGTGGTATGGGGACATACTTCTAATTAAACTTGAATCTAAGGGCTGCCAGCACCCGCTTCAGAGACAGGGAAAACAAGCTGGTACCATCATTACATTTTCTTTATTCCCTATCCCCAGTCACTGATGTCTCCAAGAAACAACACTGTACATAGGTTGGGCACCCTGCTTTTTTACCCTACTATCCAGAGGACACATTCCTTGATAGTCTGGCTCTAGTGGCCAATGGAGCTGTGTTCATAGGTTCGGTAGGAAGGTAGCAAACAAATAGTTATTAACTGGCTATTACCTGAGGGCTTAGTGCAAAAGAGCAGGAAAAAATGCCCATCTCCTATTTTTCCCTTGAAAAGTGTACATTTGCATACTTTAAAAGATGCTTCCAGAGGCTGCAGCTCCCAATCAGCCTGAATCTAGAAGCTGACTGAAGTCCTCTGTTTTAAGACAGTGATAGGTCTTGGCATACCTTCAACTAATGGAAGCCACAAAGAACAAAGTAGACTAAGGGCCTGGGTGGCTCAGTTAGTTAAGTATCCAACTTCAACTCAGGTCATGATCTTACAGTTCATGGGTTTTAGCCCCACATTGGGCTCTGAGCTGTCAGCACAGAGCCTGGAGCCTGCTTCAGATTCTGTGTCTCCCTCTTTCTCTGTCCTTACCCCACTCGTGTTCTGTGTCTGTCTCTCAAAAATGAATAAATATTTTTTAAAAAAGACAAGAAAAGAACAAAGTAGGCTGCTTGGACTATCACAAAAGTTTGAGAGACAACCGCACACTAGGGAAGAATTTAAAAATAAGGCACATCTCTGATAAAAGACTACTATTTCAAGGGTGGGAGAGGTGACACTTTTATCCAATGCATAGAAACAAATAGAGAGTTAGGGAAATGAAGATATAGAAGAATATATTACAAATGAAAGAACAAAATAAAACCGCAGAAAAAGAACTTAATGAAACAGAGATAAGTGATATACCTGATAAAGAGTTCAAAATAATGGTCATAAACATGCTCACCAAAGTTAGGAGAACAATGCATGAACAAAGCAAGAATTTTAATAAAGATTTAGAAAATATAAGAAAGCTATCACACAAACATCACAGAGATGAAGAATGCAGTAACTCAACTGAAAAAATTTTTTAAAGGGTTCAACATCAGACTAGATGAAGCAAAAGAAAGGATTAGTGAACTTAAAGACAGGACAGTGCAACTTATCCAATCACAACATAAAAAAGAAAACAGGTGTAGAAGAGTAAAATAACTTAAGAGATGTATGAAACATAAAGGAATACATATTTACCTTATAAGAATTCCAGGACAGGAAGAAAGGGGAAGAAAACTTATTTCAAGAAATAGTGACTTAAAATGTTTCTTGAGAAGGAAACAGATATTCAGATTCAGGAATAAAATAGAGCCCTAAATAAGATGAAGACAAAGAGATTCATAACAAGACATGTAATCCTAATGTCAAAAAGTTAAAGATAAGTAGAGAATCGTAAAAGTAGCAAGATAAAAGTGACTTTTTATGTACATGGGAGCCCCCGTATGACTATAAACATATTTTTCAGCAGATACTTTGCAGATCGTAAGGGAGGGGCATGATATGTTCAAAGTACTAAAAGAAAAAAAAGACTTCTAACCTATAATAAAACTTGGCAAAGTTCTTCAGAATTAAAGGAAAGATGAAGAGTTTTCCAGACAAGCAAAACTAAAGGACTTCACCATCACAGAAGTGTCCATACACAAAATGTAGATACTTCTTTAAGCTAAAATGAAAGGAAGTTGATTAGTAACATGAAAGTATAAATCTCATCAGGAAAGATAGAGAGTAAAATTCAGAATAATCTAATGTTGAACAGCTTGTAGGCTAATCAGTTAGAAAAGCTAGTATGAAGGTTAAAAGAGAAAAGGAGTAAAAATAACTACAATTACAATAATTTGTTATTAGATATACAAAATAAAAGATGTGGGTTGTTGCTTAATATACATAAAATATAGGGGAGGGAAAATGTACAGTCTTAGAATGCATTCCAACTTAATTTGTTATAAATTAGAGCAGACTGTCACAAATATAAATTATTTTATGTAAGCCTCATAGTAACCATATTTTTAAAACTATAGCAGATACAGAAAAAACAAAAAAGAAGATAATCCAAACACATCACTACAAAAAAAATCATTGAATAAATAAGTAATAGGGCCAGAGAAGAAAAAACAAAGAAATAACAAAATATTCAGAAAACAATAAACATAACAGCTATTAGTCCACACCTATCAATAAATACCACACCTATCAATTAAATGTAAGTGGACTAAATTCTTCAACTAAACAACGCTGAGTGACTGAATAGATAAAAGAACAAGACTATATGCTGTCTACAAGAGATTCACTTCAGTTATAAGGACACACACAGACTGAAGTTGAAGGGATAGAAAAAAATTCTATGTAAATAAGAACCACGAAAAGCTGATATAGCTATACTTATATTAAACAAAATAGACTTCAAGAAAAATCTGTAATTAGAGAAAAAGAAGATCATTATATAATGATAAATGAGTCAATCTAACAAGAAGATATAATATTTATAAATTTTTACACACTCAACATAGGTGTGCTTTTATATACAAAGCAAAAATAAATATAATTAAAGAGAGAAATAAACTACAACAAAATAATAGGAGGGTACTTTAATGCCCTACTATTGATAGATAGGTCATCCAGACATTAAATGAATAAGGAAACAGTGACCTTTTGTATAACACATTAGACCGTATGTACTTAATATATATAGGAATCCCATCCAAGGCAACATTCTTGTCAAGTGCACATAAAATACTACCCAGGATAGATCATATGTTAGGCCATAAAACAAGTCTCAGTAAATTTAAGAAATGTGAAATCATATCAAGTATCTCTTCTGATGACAGTAATATGAAATGAGAAATCAGTTACAAGAAGGAAACTGGAAAATCACAAATACATAGAGATTAAACAACATGCTGTGGAATAAGCAATGTGTCAACAAAGAAATCAAAGGAGAAATTTAAAAAAATACCTTGAGACAAATGAAAACAGAAATATCACATACCAAAACCTATGGAATATAGCAAAAGGAGTTTTAAGAGGGAAGTTTATAGCAATAAATGCCCACAGCAAGAGAAAAATGATCTCAGATAAACAATCTAATTTTACAAATATGTAATTAGAAGAAGGACAAACTAAGCCTTAAGTTTTAAAAGGAAAGAAATAATAAAGATCACAGTAGAAATGAATGAAATAGAGACTAAAAGGACAATAGAAAAGATCAATGACACTAAGAGCTGGGTTTTTTTGAAAAGATAAACAAAATTGACAAACTTTTATCTAGATTTACCAAGAAGAAAAGAAGGGTAAATAAATAAAATCATAAACGAAACAGAAAGTATTATAACTGATAGCATGGAAAAAGAGTTACAAGAGGCTACTATGAATAATTATACATCAACACATTGGACAACCTAGATGAAATGAAAACATTCTTAAAATCATACAGTGCAGCAAGAATGAATCAGAAAGAAATAGGAATAGCTTGAGAAGAATGGGTATTGATTCTGTTTGAAGTGTCTGGTAGAATTCCGCAGGGACGCCATCGGGCCCAGGGCTCATATTTGTTGGGAGATTTTCGATAACTGATTCGATTTCTTCACTAGTTGTGGATCTGCCCAGCTTTTCTATCTCTTCGCATGTGAATTTTGGTCGTGAATTTTGGTTGTGTTTAGGAATTTGTCCATTTCTTCTAAGTTGTCCAGTTTGTTGGCATATAATTTTTTATAGTATTCCCTGATAATTCCTTGTATTTCTGAGGGATTGGTTGTAATAAGTCCATTTTCATTCATGATTTTATCTATTTGGGTGCTCTCTCTTTTCTTTTTGAGAAGCCTGGCTAGAGGTTTGTCAATTTTGTTTATTTTTTCAAAAAACCAACTCTTAGTTTCATTGATCTGTTCCACTGTTTTTTTATTAATTCTAGATTGTTTATTTCTGCCTTGATTTTTATTATTTCTTTTCTCCTACTGGGTTTGGGGTGCTCTTGTTGCTCTCCTAGTTCCTTGAGGTGCACTCTTGGAATCTGTACTTGCGCTTTTTCTAATTTCTTGAAATAGGCGTGGAGTGCAATGTACTTTCCTCTTATGACTGCATTTGCCACCTCCCATAGAGTTTGAATTCTTGTATTTTTGTTTTCATTTGTTTCCATACATTTTTTCATTTCTTCTCTAATTGCTTGATTGGCCCATTCGTTCCTTAGTAAGGTGTTCTTTAACCTCCATGTATTTGGAGGTTTTCCAGACTTCTCCCTGTTGTTGATTTCAAGTTTCATAGCATTGTGATCTGAAAGTGTGCATGGTATGATCTCAATTCTTTTATATTTATTGAGGGCTGCTTTATGATGTTGTTTATCTATACAATTGAATACTACATGGTAATGAGACAGAATGAAATCTGGCCACGTGTAGCAACATGGATGGAACTTGGGGGTGTTATTCTGAGTGAAATAAGTCAGGCAGAGAAGGACAGATACCATATGTTTGTACGTATAGGAGGATTAGGAGGAACTTAACAGAGGACCATGGAGGAGAAGAAGGGGAAAAATAGTGGGGGAGAGGGAGGGTGGCAAACCATGAGGGACTCTTGAATGCTGAGAGCAAACTGAGGACTGATGGGAGTGTGGGGGAGGGGAAGGGGGGTGATGGGCATGGAGGAGGGCACTTGTTGGAGGAGGGCACTTGTTGGGAGGAGCACTGGGTGTTATATGGAAACCAATTTGACAATAAAGTATTTAAGGAAAAAAAATTAAAAATAAAACTACAGTAAGATTCAATAATTCCACTTCTGGGCATCTATGCAAAGAAAATAAAAACAGGATATCAAAGACAAAAAATAAAGAAAATAAAGAAATGAAAAACAATGACATAACTTAATAGGAAATAAAATACACACGTGGAAAAAACTTATTCTGAAACTGACATTCAAGTAATACAGTGAAACCTTGTTTGCGAGCATAATTCTTTCCGGAAGCATACTTGTAATCCAAAGAGTTTCTGTACCAATGTGAATTTCACCCATAAGAAATAATAGACACTCAGGTGATTCGTTCCACAACACAAAAATATTCATGTAAAAATGATTACAATACTGTCATGTAACATAAAATAATAATGAAAATACAAAAATATAAAGAAAAAGAAACAAATTAATATGCACATACATTCGAACACCTTTATAGCTGGTGTGAGGAAGACAAGAGAGAGGACGGTTATTGTGTAGGACAACTTTCACTATCACTAATGGAATCACTACTATCTATTGATTTAATGGAACCTTTTTCTGCATGGGGGCCATTGTATACACTCACACAGATATTGACTACAGAACAGTATTAATAAACTCTTATCATATACTATATTGAATATAACTGGCAATAAGGAACAGAGGAAAGGGTCTATATCTGCAAGCAGCCTGCACTAGAATGAAGTAAAGCATTTCTGAACTTTTGTCTGGAAAAGGAAAGGACTGTCCACAGTTGCCTTGAAGGGACAAAAAATACACTAGTGCCAGTTGTGGGCACCTTCCAACGTTTTGAAAATCACTGATTTCTGCCAAACACCGTGGTCTGAGACTGAGCATCAAGCATGTGAGACAATGACCCACAATCCCACAGAGAGAGAGAGAGAAGAACTATGAACGATTGGCTCAGCTGTGATCATGTGATGTTCGGTGTCACATACTACTCATATTGCAAGACATCACCCATTTATCCAGTTAAAATTGATTAGAAATATTAACTTGTCTTGTGGAACACTTTCAGAACAAGTTACTCTCAATGTAAGGTTTTACTGTACTTAAAATTCATATTTGTGGAGACTTAACAGGCTTATTCTTATTTGAAAACAGTATTTGTACGGTTATTTGGGATGAATACTTCAAAATATGTGCCATTTAACAATAAAAAAATAAGTAAATAAAAATAAATTTAAAAAAGAAAAAATAAAGTAATAAGAAATCTGTAAAGACCAAATACTAGTCAGAATATTGAATCAGTAATTTGAAAAAGAAAAATCTTCCAATGCGTTAAAACCAAGGACCAGATAGCTTCACTAGTAAATTTTACCAAACATTTAAAGAAGAAATAATGCGAGTCTTTCTCAAACTCTTCCAAAAAATGGGGAGGTGGGAAAACTCCCAAACTCATTTTATGAAGCCAGTATTACTCTGTTAACAAAAGCCAGGAAAGGACGAGAGAGAGAGAGAGGGAAATACAGGCTAAAATTCCTGGTGAACATCAATGCAAAATTCTTAGTAAAATGCTAGTAAACTGAATTTAGCAGCACATTAAAAGGTTCATTCACTGTGATTAAGTGGGATTATTCCTGGATGGAAGGATGGTTCTACATATGGAATTCAATGTGATATACTACATGAACACAATTAAAGATACAATTCATATGATCATCTCGATAGATACAGAAAATACATTTGCAAAATTCAGCATCTGTTCATTATGAAAATTCACAAGAAAGTCAATATAGAAGAAACATAGCTCAACATAATAAAAGCCATATATGATAAGCACACAACTAATATACTCAGTGGTAAAAAGCTAAAATATTTTCTCCATGATGAGGAATAAGACAATAATGCCCACTCTCACCCCTTTTATTCAACATTGTCTTGGAAGTTTTGGCCAGAGTAATTAGTGAAGAAAAATAGGTAAAGGCATGCACATTGGAGAATAAGTAAAACTGCCTTTATTTTCAAACTACATAATATTATATATAGAAAATTCTAAAGCCTCCACCAAAAACCTGTTAGAATTAATACATGAATTCAATAAATTTAAGTTAAAAATAAATATTAAAAATGATTGTGTTTCTACAATAATAATAAACTATCAGAAAAAGAAATCATGGGGGCCTGGGTGGCTTAGTTGGTTAAGCGTCCGACTTTCGCTTAGGTCATGATCTCGTGGTTCGTGGGTTCGAGCCCCGCATCGGGCTCTATGATGACTGCTAGCCCAGAGCCTGGAGCCTGGTTCAGAGTCTGTGTCTCCCCCTCTCTCTGACCCTCCCCTGCTCATGCTGTCTCTCTCTCTCTCCTAGAAATAAATAAAACATTTTAAAAAAGAAAAAAAGAAAAAGAAAGAAAAAGAAATCAATAAAACAATTCCACTTACAATTGCACCAAAAAGAATAAAATACCTAGGAATTAATTTATACAAAGAGGTGAAAGAACTGTATATTGAAAACTCTAAGATATTGATGAAAGAAATTGAAGACACAAATATATAGAAAGATATTCCCTGATCATGAATTGGAAAAATTCGTATTGTTAAAAGGTCCATTCTACTGGGATACCTGGGTGGCTCATTTGGTGGAGCATTCACCTCTTAAATTTGGCTCGGGTTATGATCTCACAGTTCATGGCTTTGAGCCCCATGTCAGGCTCTGCAATGACAGTGTGGGACCTGCTTGGGATCTTTTCTCTCCCTCTTTCTGCTCCTTTCCCACCTTCTCTCCCTCTCAAAAATAAATGCACCTAAAAAAATGTCCATATTACCAAAGCAATCTACATATTTTATGCAATCTCTATTAAAACTTTAATGACATTTTTTCGTAGAAATATAACAAGTAACCTAAAATTTGTATGGAACCACAAAAGAACCTAAATAGCCAAAGATATCTTGAAAGATAAGAACATGGAATTAGGTATCATGCTTCATGAATTTCAGCTTAGAAAGTTATAGTAATCAAAACAACATGGTAGTGGCATAAAATAAACATATACATTAGTGGGATAGAATAGAAAGCCTGGAAATAAAGTCATCCATACATGGCCAGTTACTTTGTGACAGAAAAACCAAAAATCTACAATGGAGATAGAACAGTCTCTAATAACATGATGTTAGAAAAACTGACTCACTAACTCACATCATACACAAACTAACTCATACCATACACAAAAGTAAATTCAAGATGGATCGAAGACTTGAAGTTAAGACATGAACCCATAAAACTATACATTTTTCAAAGAAAACAGGTGGTAAGCTCTTTGACATTGGCCTTGGTAATGAGTTTTTGGTTTTGATACTGAAAGCAAAGGCAACAAAAGGAGAAATAAACAAGCATAACTAAATCAAACTAAAATCTTCTACAGAGAAAAAGAAATCAACAAATGAAAAGGCAATTTACAGAATAGGAGGAAGTATTTACAAATTATATATCTGATAAGAAGTTAATATCCAAAACAAATAATTTATACAATAGCAATAACAGACAAACACCAATCTGATTAAAAATGAATGGAGGATCTGAATAGACCTTTTTACAGTGAAGATGGCCATCAGGTACATTAAAAGATGTTCAACATGATTTATCATGAGGAGAATGAAAACTAAAACCAAAATGGGAATCTCACCTCCCAGACGTTGAAATGCCTATTACCAAAAACAAATAAACAAACAAACAAACACAAGACATAATAAGCATTGGTGAGGATACAGAGGAAAGGGGATCCTTGCACTCTGTTGCTGGGAATGAAAATTTGTGCAGCCACTGTAGAAACACAGGCCTGTTCCTCAACATATTAAGCATAGAAATACCATATAACCCTGCAATTCTACCTCCAGGTATTTATCTGACTGAAACAAAAACAGTAATTTAAAAAGACACTTACTTGCACTTCCATGTTCATTGCAGCATTATTTACAATGGCCAAAACATAGAAATACCCTACGTGTCCATTGATAGATAAATACATAAAGAAAGTACGGTATACATATATAGTAAAATATTTTTCAGCTGTAAAAAAAGGACATACTATCATTTGCAACATGGACCTTAAAAACATTATACTAAGTAGATAAATTAGGCAGCAAAAGGCAAATACCATATAATGTCACTTATGTGTAGAACCTAAAACAAGGAAAAAAACCAAAAACAAATAAACAAAAATGTAGTTAGAAAGAACAGATTCATGGTAGTCAGGTTCAGGGCGGGAGTGGAAAGGTAGGTGAAATGGGTAAAAATGGTCAGAATGTAAACTTCCAGTTACAAAAACAACAACAACAACAACAACAACAACCTTGGAATGCAATGTACAACATAGTTACTATAGTGAATAATACTGTATTGCGTATTTGAAAGTTGTTAAGAGTAGATCTTTAAAAGTTTTCATCACAAGAAAAAAATTTAAAAAATATGTGTGATGATGGATATTAATTATAAATCCATAGTGGTATTTATATAGAATATATATATTATATATATAGTATATTATTTATATATACTATATTATATATTATATGTTTTATATATATATATATAATGTTGAAAACCTGAAAGTAATGTAATATAAATGTCAATTATATCTCAAAAAATATACTAAAACAGTGTTGTCACCCATAAAGCAAATAATCCACTTAAAAATGGCCATGAACAGATATTTCTCCAAAGAAGACATACTGATGGTTAACAGACACATAAAATGATGCTCAACATCACTCATCATCAGAGAAACGCAAAACTACAATTAGATGTCACCTCACTCCTGTCAAAGTCACTTAAATTAAAAAAAAAGCAAGAAACAAGTATTGTTGAGGATGTGGAGAATGGGAACGCTCTTGTACTGTTGGTGGAAATGTAAACTGTTGCAACCATTTTGGAAAACAATATGGGGGTTCCTCAAAAAGTTAAAAATAAAACTACCCTATGATCCAGTAATTAAACTACAGGGAAAAATACAAAAGCACTAATACAAAGGGATACTTGCACCTTTATGTTTATTACAGCATTATTTACAATAGCCAGATTACGGAAGCAGCCCAGGGGTCCACTGATAGATGAATGGATAAAGAAGATGTGTGAGATATATATATATAGAGATATATATATATACACACAAAATATATATATTTTATAGATATCCATCTATATCTACTTATCTATCTGTCTATCTATCAATTAATGGGATATAATTCAGCCATAAAAAGAATGAAATCTTGCCATTTGCACTGACATGACATGAATGGAGCTGGAGAGTATAATGCTAAGTGAAATGTCAGCTAGAGAAAGGTAAATATCATAAAATCTCAGTCCTGTGAAATTTAAGAAAAAATAAATGAGGAAAGAAAAAGGAGAGAGAGAGAAACGAACCAAGAACCAGACTCTTAACTATAGAGAACAAATTATTGGTTACCAGAGGGGAGGTGGGGAGGGGTATGAGTGAAATAGGTGATAGGGATCAAAGAGTACACTTATCATGATGAGCACTGAGTAATGTATAGAATTGTTGAATCGTTGTCTTATACACCTGAAACTAATAATACATTGTAGGTTAAGAATATTGGAATGAATTTTTTAAAAAAGTGTTAATATTAGGGGGAAACTGTGTGGGTGTATGAGTTGTGGTGGTGGGGGTATATAATGTAACTGAGCAGGACAGTAAGGATCAACCTTGATTTTCTTGAAGTTCTATGGATAAATCAGAAAAAAAAATCTCTCTTCTCCTTTTCCTGGTAAATAAAAGAAGGCGAATATTTAGTATCCTGGATTTATGGCTGCTGTAGTTTGATTTTCTCAGTAGAGTCCAGTCAAGTACTCCATAATTTAGATTGCTGTCATTCTACTTGGGTCATCATAACTCTGTTGGATTCAACAGTACCCATTAAACCTAGACCATAAATATGCAACAACTAATCTTAGGAGAAGGAATTCTACAAGGTAGTTTCTGGAAAGTAATTGGTCCAGAACCAGTGTTTTTGCTGGGCTGATCCAGTGAAAGGACTCATTAAAGTATGTTCATTCTACACAAATGACAACATAGAGGCTCATATAAGCACACAATTTATCTGTGTCCTTTGCAAGTAAAAATCAGAGGATCATAGGGGAGGGGAAGGGGAAAAATTGTTAAGGAAAGGGAGGGAGGCAAACCATAAGAGACTTGAATACTGAGAACAAACTGAGGGTTGATGTGGGGTGGGGGAGAGAGGAAAATGGGTGATGGGCATGGAGAAGAGCACTTGTTGGGATGAGCACTGGGTGTTATATGGAAACCAACTTGACAATAAATTATATTTTTAAAAATAAGCCTTAATGGTGAGTCTAGCTGTGAATTGGACCAGGGTAAATGTTTATTCTGGAAATTCCTTGAAAAACCTGTTTTCCTAAATCTGAATCAGTGGAAGAACAAAAATGAGGATCCAGAAGCTTTGACTCCCAGGTTTGTGCTCAGTATAATTAACGTGCTTTCCACCATCTATTTTTTTTCTCTTTTTGGAAAATGTAAGCCTTTGAACTTCCTAAGAGAAATAGATAACTGAGCAATTCAGCCTTGTGGAGTTTTTGCCTGATGAGCAATTTTGTGCATAGGGTGTGAAAAGCAGACAAGAACCACTTAGGATAAATGGCTAGGAATAAGCTATACTATGTGACAAGACCCAGGGATAAACTATAGAGGGAAAAATTCCTAAAGCTGGATATGAAAGTTGCTGTGTGTTTCTGAGTCATCTGGCAATAGAACCTCTGAAAGGAAAATGAATAACTCTTTTCAGCCAATGTGCTCCACCTCTATTTTCTGTATCTCACATATTTTTGTGCTGTTCCTTACTGCTTTGCACTAAGCTAAGCCTTCCTATTATCTCCATCTGATTCCTTGGTCTATTTCTATCCATCTATTTTTCTTTTGGATGGATATCCATGGAGATACCGCCCAGTCTATTACAAAGCATTCTATGTATAAGTTTAGAAGTTATAGTTATAGTTCTGTTGTTAGTTATAAGGCCTTGAGAAAATAATAGAATAACAGAATAATATAGTTCAGTGGCTCTGAAAATGTGTAATGTGTACCACTGATAGGTTTATAATCTGATTATAGGTTGTACATAGATGAATATTTTAATTTGAATATTAACTTGAGTGTGTACTTAATTCAATTAAAGTTATAGAAGCTATAACTAGAACATTAAATTTGTAAATTTACAGATACTGTTGCTTAGGACATTCTAAAATAGGTACTGGAGTAAAAGAAAGAAATGCATTGACTTAAAAATATTAGGTAAGGAAACATATAGATGATATGTCAATATGAAAAAATATGTCAGAGAATGACTGAGTTTTGGGGAAAGTTTTTTTGAAGCTATAAGGGAAACTTAGCATCTAATTAACCATTCACTTATCCATGAAATAAATATTTACTGAACAGTTTCTTTGTGTCAGGTATCATGTTAGACCCAGGCGCCAGAGGTTAGGTGCTCAAATAAGAACACAATTTATCTCGGCCCTTATAATCCTCAGTTTAGTATGTCAAGGATATATAAGCAAGTATTTACAACATATTATAGTAAGTTCCACCACATGACAGTGACCAAATTTTCTTGGAGAACATGAAAGAATAAAAGACTAACACTGTTTATGGGAACTGGTAAGATTTCATTGTGCAGTTGCTATTCAAGTTGAACCTTGAGTAGATTTTAAATAGGCAAAGAAGGCAGAAGGAGCAGTATAAACAAAGGCACACAGTTTGGTAAAATTATGTGGTTTCATGGGAAATAAACTGTAGTCTGGGGTTTTGGGAACATACAATGTTATAGTAGGAGACAGGAGCAAAGGGAAGCCTGAAAGAAGAGGAAGGGGTTAGGTGAGAAAGGATTTGGATAACATGTTGAGATGTGGGGCATGGTGAGGAGACCATGGGGAGAATAGAATTAAAGGATTTAATTAAGGACATACCATGATTATGTTTAGAAATTCATTCTGGTATAAGAGCAAGGCTGGAGTCAAGGAAACCTGTCAGAAGACTGTTATATAAGTCCAACTAAGAAATTATGGTGGCAAGGAATAGATTTTCATCTCAGACCAAGATGGATACATGGACAGGTTTTACCCACATGTCTGAAACCAGCAAAATGAATAAAGGGATCTGTGAAAATCCTATAGCTAACATAACATTTAATAGGGAAAATTTAAATGTTTTTCCCCCAAGATCAGGAATAAAACAAGGATGTATACTCTTACGACTTCTATTAAAAATGTATTGGAGATTCTAGTCAGTACAGTAAGGCAAAAGAAAGAGACCAAAGGTGCCCACATTGAAAAGAAGAGGTACAATTCCTTTTATTCACAGTTATGAGAAAATATCGTCACACACCTATTGGAATAGGCAAAATTAGGGGCGCCTGGATGGTTCAGTTGGTGAAGCTTCTGAATCTTAATTCCAGCTCAGGTCATGAACTCATTGTTTGTGAGTTCAAGCCACACATCAGATTCCATGTGTGCAGAGCCTGCTTGGTGTTCTCTCTCTCTGCCCCTCCCTCCCCCTCTCAAAACAAATAAATAAATGAACTTTACAAAAATAATAATTAAAAAGCCTTACTATACTAAGTATTGACAAGATATGGAGAAACTGAAATCCTCATATACTGCTGGTGGGAAAATAAAATGATACTTTGGAAAATTATTTGGCAGTTTCTTAAAAATGTAAATATATGCTTAATGTAAGACCAAGCATTCCATTCTTTGGTACAAAAGCATATTTTGTTATATTTGTACATGAATGCTTATGGCATCCTTATTTTTTAATAATCTACAGCCGTACAGAACACAAAAGTCCACCAACAGATGAATGGATGACCAAATTGTGGCATATCCATGCAATTAAATACTACCCAACAATAAACAGAATGGACTAATGGTTTTCAAAAAAATATTAATGCATATAGACACAATTATGCTTTGAAAGAATTTATTAAAAGACTATAAAAACTATAAAAATAGTGCACACAGTATGATTTCTGTTATATAAATGTGTAGTAAATGCAGTAAGTTATATTAGTTTGTTAAGACTGCCATAATGAAGTACCATAAACAATGTTTAAGCAACAAAAATTTATTGTTTCACATTTCTGGGAGCTAGAAATTCAAGATCAATATGTTGGAAAGATTATTTCTGAGAGCTGTGAGGAAACATTCATTTTTTTACCTCTTCGTTAGCCTATGGTAGTTTATTGACAATCTTTGGCATTCCTTGGCATGTTGAAGCATTATCCTGATCTCTGCCTTAATCTTAACATGGCATTCTTAGTGTGTGTGTGTGTGTGTGTGTGTGTGTGTGTGTGTGTGTGTGTGTGTGTCTATGTGCAAATTTCTCCTTTTTCATGAGAAAACACTATTTTTGTTGGATTAGGACCCACATTAATCTTAACTTTATTACATCTATAAAGACCCTATCTCCAAATAAAGTCACATTTTGAGGTACTGGAGGTTAGGATTTCAACATACGAATTTGGCAAGGAGGGAGGTCAGTATAGCCCACAACACTAATAATATATAGTGACAGAAAGCAAATTAGTCCTGGGGATGTGAACACTTGAAGAGGGATGAGAGGAAAGAATTATAAAGTGCATGAGGAAAATTTTCGGGGTGATGGATATGCTTATTATTTTGATTATGGTAATAGTTTCATAGCTTTGTAATATGTCAAGATGTATCTAATTATACACTTTGTATATGTGGAGTTTATTGTATGCCAATTAGCTCCAAAACCTGTTTAAAAAGCCTATACTAAACTACAAAAAAAACCAAAAAACCTTACTGAATGTTTGGAAAGAAGAAAAAAAACTATATACTGATATTTAGTTTGGGTTTATGGATTGTGGGTGCTACCTAATATAAAAAAGCCTGAAAGAGGGTTAATTTGGGATGGGAATGGGAGATGATTAACTCAACTTTGGACTTTTTGACTTGACACGGATATTTTTGTGGGACAAATAATTGGAGATGTCCAGTATATATTGGTTTGATGTGTAAGGAATTCCAGAATGAGTTCTCAGCTGGGTATAATAGTTTGTTATATGTTGGTGTTAGTTAAAGCCACAGCATAAGTGAGATCACCTAGAGTATGAGCACAGTATAAAAAATGAGGCCCAAGAATAAAATTCTCAAGAACAGTTTTATTTAAGGGATACACATTAAAAGAAAAACCATTAGTTCTGTGAGTATGAGATGGAGAACCATAAGAAATGATGTCATGGAAATCAAAGTAACAAACTCCAGGAGGAAGGTGTGATTGTCTGTGTTAATTACTATAGAGAGGTACTGTAGAAAGTTGAGAAAAGTGCAGTAATTACTCCAAATACTAAAACTAGTGAGGTAAATGTGGGCTGCCATGATTCTTTCATTTATAGATTTTATAAGTTAATTAAGGATAGATAAAACAGATGCAGAGGCAATATGGCGGAGAAGTAAGGCGCTCCATACATTTCGCTCATCCTCATCTCTCAAACAGAGAAGGCCTGAAGCCATAGGACACTGAGCAGCAGGAGTTTGGGAAGAGAAAGCGACAGAGTACACTGGGAAGGAAACCTCATAAGTGTGTGAGTGCGAACTGGGGAAGATGAAAGCGGGACCGGGATGGATACACAGAGGGTGGGGAGGGACCCCCCTTGTGGGGAGCTACAGTGAGTCCAGGGGAGAAGAAAGAGCAGATGAAACTGCTCATAGAACTGTCCCTGGAGAAGAGAAAAACCTCAGCTAGGATGAAGAGTGTTCTTAGTTCTAGCTGGGGTGCTGAATTTGAACTGGGTGCCCCCGGTCCAAGGTAGCGCAAGGAGAAACTGCTCCACTGCCCTTTTGGCTCAACACCCAACAGCAGGAAGCGGCCAACTGGAGGCTGCGCCCCCGCTCCCCCAGCTTGATCCGTAGTGGCTGGGAAGCGGCCAAACCAAGGCTGCGCCACTTCTCTCCAGGATCGATCCCCAGTGGCGGGGAAGCAGCCGACATGCGAGACTGTGTTTCAGGCAGTATCAATAAAACTGCGGACTGGGACCTGAAAACGAGGCAGGGCTTGGGACATAGAACACGGCCCAGCGTGGCTGCACACTCTGCACAAAGAGATCAGATCCAAGGGAGCGATTTGTGGTGCTTGGTTCCAGAGGGGACTGGGGCACCGACATTTTGCTCCCTAAAACCACCAAGACTGGACCTCAGGGAGCGGCCAGCAGGACACAGTGGAGGCTAAGACCTGCCTAAACCAAACCACGCCCATCCCCAATAGAGAGCTTTTATTTATTTATTTATTTTTACCGGAGCCCAGGGCAAGACCAGCATGGATGCACTGCCATGATTAATTCTAGATCAATTCTTTCTATTCAGATATATTTTCCCTTGTCTCATTCGTTTCTCTCCCCTCTGTTGGACTGGGCACTCTGGTCATTGGTTTCCTTTAACAGTCACATTTAATCTATTTTCTAGATGTATATTTTACACCTCCACTGCTACCTTTCTCTCTCCCTCTCTCTCTGGAGTAATCAGACTAAATTGTTTCTCTGAGTAACAGTATCCTCGTTTCTTTCTCTTCAACTCCTCCAATATTCTCCTCGTTTTCTCTCTGAATTAAGCCTCTAAGTCTCTCTGCCAGCTCATTGTCCAATTTCGCTTTCTCCCCGCCTGACATTTCTCTGTGTGTATATGCTCTTCCATTATCACTGAATACACTCTGCTTTCTATTTGTAGGTGGGAATTGGATTTATACTCTTAGACTGCCCTTTGACTTTGGGGTTATTTTTTTCCTTTCTTTTTTTTTCTTCTTTTTATTATTTTCTCTTTCTTCTTCCCTTTCGGTTTGCTCATTTGTCGGATTTGTCTGTGAATTTCCGTACCTTTGTTCCCTGTGTGTTTGTCTGTTTTCTTTCCCAGGGTTACCTCAAGAAACAAGCCAAAGTTGGGGCACGTGGGTGCCTCAGTCAGTTAAGCGGCCAACTTCTGCTCAGGTTATGAGGTCACCGCTTGTGGGTTTGAGCCCCGCGTCGGGCTCTATGCTCACAGCTAGCTCAGAGCCTGGGGCCTGCTTCAGATTCTGTGTTTCTCTCTCTCCTTTGACCCTCTCACACTCACACTCTATCTCTCTCTCAAAAATGAATACATGTTAAAAATTAAAAAAAAAAATACAAGCCAAAGTACACATGGGGAAAGTCCTAAATACCACTACGAGTAGGGAGATAAAATAATTAAACACCAAGAGAGAAAAAGAGACACCATTAAAAGAACACTTCCTGAACCGACAGGCCCTAGACTTCCAATGAACTTTCCTTAATATAGCAGTACTCACAGGAGCAGAGCATAAAACAAGCTTTTAAAACTAACAAGAGACAGAAAGCTAGTCAAATGGTGAAATGGAAGAACTCTTCTCTAAAGAAATTCGAGGGGGGTTCCTGGGTGGCTTAGCCCAGCATCAGGCTCTGTGCTGACAGCTAGCTCAGAGGCTGGAGCCTGTTTCAGATTCTGTGTCTCCCTCTCTCTCTGACACTCCCCTGTTCATGCTGTCTGTCTCTCTCTCAGTAATAAATAAAAAAACATTAAAAAATAATAAAAAAAATAAATTCCAGGAAGAAAATGACAGCTAAAGAGCTGCTTTATTTATTTTTATTTTTAATTTTTTTTTAATTTTTTTAATTTTTATTTTTTTATTTTTTTTACAAATAGTTTATTGTCAAATTAGTTTCTACATAACACTCAGTGCTCATCCCCAAAGTGCCCTCCTTCATGCCCATCCCCCCCTCCCCCCCACATCCATCAGTCCTCAGTTTTTGTCAGCATTCAAGAGTCTCTCATGGTTTGCCTCTCTCCCTTTCCTCCACCATTTCCGCCCTTCTTCTCCCCCTTGGTCCTCCGTCAAGTTCCTCCTAATCCTCCTATACGTGCAAACATATGGTATTTGTCCTTCTCTGCCTGACTTATTTCGCTCAGCATAACACCCTCAAGGTCCATCCATGTAGCTACACATGGCCAGATTTCATTGTTTCTCATTGCCATGTAGTATTCCATGGTATAGATAAACCACATCTTCTTGATCCATTCATCTGTTGATGGACACTTAGGCTCTTTCCATGTTTTAGCTATTGTGGAGAGTGCTGCTATGAACATTGGGGTACATGTGCTCCTATGCCTCAGCATTTCTGTATCCCTTGGGTAAATTCCTAGCAGTGCTATTGCTGGGTCATAAGGGAGTTCTATTGTTAGTTTCCTGAGGAACCTCCACACTGTTTTCCAGAGGGGCTGTACCAGTTTACATTCCCACCAACAGTGTAGGAGGGTGCCCGTTTCTCCACATCCTCGCCAGCATCTAGAGTTCTCTGATTTGCTCATTTTAGCCACTCTGACTGGCGTGAGGTGGTATCTCAGTGTGGTTTTGATTTGTATTTCCCTGATGAGGAGGGATGCTGAGCATCGTTTCATGTGTCTGTTGGCCATCTGGATGTCCTCTTTGGAGAAGTGTCTGTTCATGTCTTCTGCCCATTTCTTCACTGGGTTGTTTGTTTTTCGGGCGTGGAGTTTGGTGAGTTCCTTATAGATTCTGGATATTAACCCTTTATCTGATATGTCATTTGCAACTATCTTTTCCCATTCCGTTGGTTGCCTATTAATTTTCTGGGTTGTTTCCTTGGCTGTGCAGAAGCTTTTAATCTTGATGAGGTCCCAACAGTTTATTTTTGCTCTTGATTCCCTTGCTTTTGGGGATGTGTCAAGTAAGAAGTTGCTGCGGTGGAGGTCAAGGAGGTTGTTTCCTGCTTTCTCCTCTAGGGTGTTGATAGTTTCCTGTCTCACGTTCAGGTCCTTTATCCATTTTGAGTTGATTTTTGTGCATGGTGTGAGAAAATGATCTAGTTTCATTCTTCTGCATGTTGCTGTCCAGTTCTCCCAACACCATCTGTTAAAAAGGCTGTCTTTTTTCCATTGGATATTCTTTCCTGCTTTGTCAAAGATCAGTTGGCTGTATACTTTTGGGTCCACTTCTGAGTTCTCAATTCTGTTCCATTGGTCTATGTGTCTGTTTTTGTGCCAATACCATACTGTCTTGAGGATGACAGCTTTGTAGTAGAGGCTGAAGTCTGGGATGGTGATACCTCCCGTTTTGGTTTTATTTTTCAGTATTACTTTGGCTATTCGGGGTCTTTTGTGGTTCCATACAAATTTTTGGATAGTTTGTTCTAGTTTTGAGAAGTATGCTGGTGCAATTTTGATTGGAATTGCATTGAATGTGTAGAGTGCTTTAGGTAGTAATGACATCTTAACTATATTTATTCTTCCTATCCATGAGCATGGAATGTTTTTCCATTTCTTTGTGTCTTCTTCAATTTCCTTCATAAGTTTTCTATAGTTTTCATCATACAGATCTCTTGTATCCTTGGTTAGGTTTATTCCGAGGTATTTTATGGTTTTTTGTGCAATTGTGAATGGGATCAGTTTCTTGATTTCTCTTTCTGTTGCTTCATCATTGGTGTATAAAAATGCAACCGATTTCTGTACGTTGATTTTGTACCCTGCAACTTGGCTGAATTCTTGGATCAGTTCTAGTAGGCTTCTGGTGGAGTCTGTCGGGTTTTTTATGTAGAGTATCATGTCATCTGCGAAGAGTGAAAGTTTGACTTCCTAAAGAGCTGCTTTAAACACATATGAGCAATATAACTGCACAAGAATCTGGAACAATAGTCATAAAATTAATCGCTGGGTTTGAGAAAAGCATGGAAGACATCAGAGAAACTATTGCTACAAAGACTATGGAGCTTAAAAATAGTTGTAATGAATGAAAAACTGCTATAAATGAGGTGCATAATAAAATGGAGGTGGCCAATGCACAGATTGAAGAGGCAGAGAAGAGAATAGGTGAATTAGAAAACACAATTATAGAAAAAGAGGAAACCAAGACAAAGAGAGATAAACTAATTCAGGAGCACAAAAGGAGAGTTAAGGAGCTCAGGTATACAATCAAAGGAAACAATATCCACATCATTAGGAATTCCAGAAAAGGAAGAGAGAGGGAAAGGCGCTGAAGGAATCCTTGACAAAATATAGCTGAAAACTTCCCCAATCTGGGGAAGGAAACAGACACTGAAATCCAAGAGGCACAGAGAACTCCCCTCAGACATAACTTGGATAGATCTTCTGCATGACATATCATAGTGAAACTGTCATTATATAAGGACAAAGAGAGATTTCTGAAAGCTTCTAGGGATTAAATGGTCCTTATTTTTTAATGGTATTCTTTTTTGTGTAGTTACAGACCTATCTACTGAAACTTGGCAGGCCAGAAAGGAATGGCAGGAAATCTTCAATGTGATGAACAGAATATATATGCAGCCAAGAATCCTCTATCCAGCAAGCCTGTCATTCAGAATAGAAGGAGAGATAAAAGTTTTTTGAAATAAACAAAAATTGAAAGAATTTGTCACCACTAAATCAGCCCTACAAGAAATCCTGAGGGGAACGCTATGAGGAAAATGTTGCAAGGAATGCAAGGTACCAGAGACACCACCAAAAGCATGGATACTACAGAGAACACAATGACTTTGAGCCCATAATTTTCAATAATAACACTGAATGTAAGTGGACTAAATGAGCCAATCAAAAACATAGGGTATCAGAATGGGTTAAAAAACAAAATCCATCTATTAGCTGTCTACAAGGAACTCATTATAGACCTGAGGACACCTTCAGATTGAAAGTGAGGGGATGGAGAATTATCTATCAGGCTACTGGAAGTCAAAAGAAAGACAAACTGGACTTTAAACTAAAGGCAATAACAAGGGATGAGGAAGGGCATCATATAATAATTTAAGGCTCTATCCATCCAGAAGAGCTAAAAATTATAAATGCCTACACACCAAATACGGGAGCACCAAAGTACATAAAACAATGAATCACAAACAGAAACAATCTTATGGATAAGAGTGTGCTAATAGCAGGGGAATTTATTACTCTACTTATGTAATGATTATATCAACTAGACAGAAAATCACTAAAGAAACAATGGACTTGACCAACACATTGGACCAGATGGATTTCACAGATACATTTAGAACTCTACATCCTGAGGCCATGGAATTCACTTTCTTCTCAAGTGTGCATGGCACCTTCTCCATGATAGATCACATACTGGGACATAAAGCAGCCCTCAATAAATATAAATGAATTCAGATCATACCATTCCCACTTTCAGATCACAATGCTATGAAACTAGAAATCAACCACAGGAATAAGTCTGGAAAACCTCTAAAAACCTAGAGGTTAAAGAACATCCTACTAAAGAATGAACGGGCCAATCAGGAGATTAGAGAAGAAATTAAAACATATATGGAAAAAAATGAAAATGAAAACACAACAATCCAAACTCTATGGGATGCGGCAAAGGCTGTGCTAAAAGGAAAATACATTGCACTCAAGGAATATTTCAAAAAACCAGAAAAAGCACAAATAGAAAATCTAACAGTGCACATAACAGAATTAGAAGGAGAGCAACAAGAGCAGCCCAAACCCAGCAGAAAAAGTGAAATAATAAAAATCAGGGCAAAAATAAACAATATAGAATTAAAAAAATATTTGAACAGATAAATGAAACCAACAATTGATTTTTTGAAAAAATACAGAAAATTGACAAACCTCTAGCCAGGCTTCTCAAAAAGAAAAGAGAAAGTACCCAAATTGAGAAAATCATTAATGTAAATGGATTTATTACAACTAATCCCTCAAAAATACAGGCAATCGTCAGAGAATACTATGATCAATTATATGCCAACAAACTGGACAACTTAGAAGTTGGACATTTCCTAAACAGACACTCACTACCAAAATTCACACGGGAAGAATGTAAATCAGTTACCAAAAATATCCCAACAAATAAAATCCCAGTACCAAATGGCTTCCCTGGGAAATACTTTATTTTTTTTAATGTAAAATATTTTTTATTTATTTCTGAGAAAGAGAGAGATAGTGTTAGTAGGGGAGGGTCAGGTAGAGAGGGAGGTACAGAATCAGAAATAGGCTCCAGGCTCTGAGCTAGCTGTCAGCACAGAGCCCAATGCAGGGCTTGAACCCATGAACCGCGACATCCTGACCTGAGCTGAAGTCATATTCTTAACCTACTGAGCCAACCAGGCACCCCTCCCTGGGGAATTTTAGCAGATATTTAAATCAAAATTATTACCTATTCTTCTCAAGCTGTTCCAAAAAATAGAAATCGAAGGAAAACTTCCAGACTCATTCTACGAAGCCAGCATCAGTTTGATTCTCAATTCAGACAGAGACCCAGAAAAAAAAGAGAACTAGAGGTCAATATCCTTGATGAATACGGATGCAAAAATCCTCAACAAAATACTTACAAGTCGAATCCAACAGCACATAAAAAGAATTATCCACCATGATCAAAAGGGATACATTCCTGGGTTACAGGAATGGTACAATATTCCCAAATCAATCAATTTGAGAAATCACATTAACAAAAGCAAAGATAAAAACCATATGATCCTGTCGATAGATGCAGAAAAAGTATTTGACAATTTACAGCATCCCTTCTTAATAAAGACCCTCGGGAAAGATGGGATAGAAGGAATCTACATAAACATCATAAAAGCCATTTATTAGAAGCCCTCAGCTAACATCATCTTTAATGGGGAAAAACTGAGAGCTTTCCCCATGAGATCAGGAACACGACAGGGATGTCCACTCTCATCACTGTTGTTTAACATAGTGCTGGAAGTCCTAGTATCAGCTATCAGACAACAAAAGGAAATCAAAGACATCAGAATTGGCAAAGAAGAACTCAAACTTTCACTTTTCGCAGACAACATGATACGCTACATAGAAAACACCACTGACTCCACCAGAAGCCTGCTAGAACTGATCCATGAATTCAGCCAAGTTGCAGGGAACAAAATCAACGTACAGAAATCGGGTGCATTTTTATACACCAATCATGAAGCAAGAGAAAGAGAAATCAAGAAAATGATCCCACTCACAATTGTTCAAAGAAACATAAAATACCTAGGAATAAACCTAACCAAGGATACAAGAGATCTGTATAATGAAAACTATCGAAAACTTATGAATGAAATTGAAGACACAAAAAAATGGAAAAACATTCCTTGCTCATGGATCGAAAGAATAAATATTGTTAAAATGTCATTACTACACAAAGCAATCTACACATTCAATGCAATCCCAACCAAAATTGTATCAGCATTCTTCTCAAAACTAGAACAAACTATCCTAAAATATGTATGGAACCAGAGAAAATCCAGAATAGCCAAAGTAATATTTAAGAAGAAAACCAAAATGGGAGGCATCACCATCCCAGACTTTAGTCTCTACTACAAAGCTGTAATCATCAAGACAGTATGGTATTGGCATACAAATAGATACATAGACCAATGGAAGAGAATAGAAAACTCAGAATTGGATCCACCAATGGATGGCCAACTAATCTTTGACAAAACGAGAAAGAGTATCCAATGGAAAAAAGACACCCTCTTTAACAGATGCTGCTTGGAGAACTGGACAGCAACGTGCAAAGAATGAAACTAGACCACTCTCCAACACCATGCACAAAAATAAACTCAAAATTGATGAAGGGCCTGAATGTGAGACAGGAAACCATCAAAACCCTAGTGGAGAAAGCAGGAAGCAACCTCCTTGACCTCCACCGCAGCAATTTCCTACTTGACACATCCCCAAAGGCAAGGGAATCAAGAGCAAAAATGAACTATTGGAACCTCATCAAGATTAAAAGCTTCTGCACGGCAAAGGAAACAATCAATAAAACTAATAGGCAACTGACAGAATGAGAAAATATAGTTGCAAATGACATATCAGATAAAGGGCTAGTATTAAAAATCTAAGGAAATCACCAAACTCCACATCCTAAAAACAAATAACCCAGTGTAGAAATGGGCAGAAGACATGAACAGACACTTCTCCAAAGAGGACATCCAGATGGCCAACAGACACATGAAACGATGCTTGGCATCACTTATCATCCAGGAAATACAAATCAAAACCACACTGAGACACCACCTCACGCCAGTCAGAATGGCTAAAATGAGCAAATCAGGAGACTATTGATGCTGGCAAGGATGTGAAGAAATGGGCACCCTCTTACACTGTTGCTGGGAATGCAAACTGGTGCAGCCCCTCCAGAAAACAGTGTGGAGGTTCCTTAAAATGTTAGCAACAGAACTCCCCTATGACCCAGCAATTGTACTGCGAGGAGTTTATCCAAGGGCACAGGAGTGCTGATACATAGGGTCACATGTACCCCGATGTTCATTGAAGCACTCTCAACCATAGATAAATCATGGAAAGAGCCTAAGTGTCCATCAACTGATGAATGGATCAAGAAGATCTGATTTATCTATACAGTGGAATACTACATGGCAATGGGAAATAATGAAATCTGGCCATGTGTAGCAACGTGGATGGAAGTCAAGGGTGTTATGCTGAGGGGAATAAGTCAGACAGAGAAAGACCGATACCATATGTTTCCCCTTATAGGAGGATTAGGATAAACTTAACGGAGGACCATGGGGGAGGAGACTGGAAAAAATAGTTGGGCAGAGTGAGGGAGGCAAACCATGAGAGAGTCTTGAATACTGAGAACAAACTGAGGGCTAATGGAGGGGGAGAGGCGAAGGAGGTAATGGGCATGGAGGAGGGCACTTGTTGGGATAAGCACTGGGTGTTATATGGAATCCATCTTGACAATAAACTATGAAAGAAAAAAAATAGACAAACACTCTCAAAACATTCTATCATCCATAATGAAGTGCAGTAGGTATGATAAGGAGTTCTGACAACAAATAGGACATTTGCAATCTACCCAACTTACTGAAAATATATTTTGAATACTCACACACATAATTAACTAAAATGTTCAGCTCTAAAGGGGTTTGTGTTTGCTTCCAGGTGGTTTTCTTTTTTGTTGTTGTTGTTGTTGTTGTTGACCAATATTTTATTTTCTGTTTGTTTTTTAAGTTTTATTTAAATTTCAGGTAGTTAACATCAGGGTAGTTAGTTTCCGGTGTACAATATAGTGATTCAACACTTAACATACATCACCCGGTGCTTATCACAAGAAGTTCTCTCCTTAATTCCCATCACCTACTTAACCCATCACCTGGCCTTAAATACATAGTATCAATTGGGGATGCCTGGGTGGCCCGGTCAGTGAAGAGTCCTACTTTGGCCTAGATCATGATCTCCTGGTTCATGAGTTTGAGCTCCTCATTGGGCATTGTATTGACAGGACGGAGGCTGGAGCCTGCTTTGGATTCTGAATCCTCTTCTCTTTCTGCTGCTACCCACCCATGCTGTGTCCCTTTCTCTCTCAAAAATGAGTAAACATTAAAAAATTATACAGCATTAACTATTGTATTCCTGCCTCAATAAAAACACTTAACTTGCATACTAATATCTCTGAAGTAATATTGTGTATAATCTTCAGAAAAAATTCATTTTGTTAAACATGACATTTCTGCATTATGCATGTATCTGTTGCTCAGTTGTTTTTTTTTTTTTTACAAATAGTTTATGGTCAAATTAGTTTCCACATAACACCCAGTGCTCATCTCCACGAGTGAAGTCCTACATGCCCATCCCCCCTACCCCCTACATCCATCAGTTCTCAGTTTTTGTCAGCATTCAAGAGTCTCTCATGGTTTGCCTCTCTCCCTTTCCCCCACCATTTCCCCCCTTCTTCTCCCCCTTGGTCCTCTGTTAAGTTCCTCCTAATCCTCCTATACGTGCAAACATATGATATTTGTCCTTCTCTGCCTGACTTATTTCGCTCAGCATAACACCCTCAAGGTCCATCCATGTTGCTACACATGGCCAGATTTCATTTTTTTCTCCTTGCCATGTAGTATTCCATGGTATAGATAAACCACATCTTCTTGATCCAATCGTCCGTTGATGGACACTTAGGCTCTTTCCATGTTTTGGCTATTGTTGAGAGTGCTGCTATGAACATTGGGGTACATGTG
>NW_024082384.1:53053-69308 GCF_003009895.1 Hyaena hyaena | reverse complement strand
AAAAGTTAAGAGAAAAGACGGAGGAGGGAGGGCGAATAATAGGGGGTATAAAATACATAAAAGTGTCAAAAAGGAGAAAAGAAAAGGCAAAAAGAAGAAAACCGATGGACAAAGAACGGTTTAAAGCATAGAACCTGATTTCCCAGCTACAGTTAAATAGCCGTGTGTATGCAGTGCTGGTTGAAGAGCATAGAGAAGGAGAGAGAAGACCGGGCAGGATGAGGCACAATTGGAAATAGAATGAACAGGCAGAAGGGATAGGAAGCTTTTTTTAAAGAGGTAAAGGGTAGAATATGGTTGGATAGGTGAGAGAAGAATGGTGGTATTATCCAGAGAAACTATATAGTCTAATTACTCCTGATAGAAAGAGATGAAAAGGTTGGGAGGTGTAGAATTTACAGCTACAGAATGGACTAAATTTGATTGTTTAAATACACCGGTGACCAGAGGTAATCTGGTCAGTGTTCTGTGGAAAAAAAGAAAAGAAAAAAAAAAAAGACAAAAAACAACACACAAAAAAAAAAGGGGGAAAAGGGAGGAGGGCAACTCTCAAGCTGGGATGGGCGTGGTGTGATCCAATAAGTCAGGCGGGAGTTCTGCCTGGAGGTTGTAGGGAGGAGCGTGGTGGCACTCCACCTAGCTTTTATAGGCGTGTAAACTTCCTGCGCCAGGGGCTCAGCCAAAGCTTGTTGAGCTTTTCAACCCAGGGGAGTCCCAGCCTCCCAAATCCTAGGCCAGGCGCCCCGCTGAAACTGCCTCAGGCGATCCCCTGGCTTTCCCCTCAGGGCGATTCCAATCTTCTAGGCTAGCTCTGGGGGTGGAGCCAGAAGCTGCTCCTCCCTTCTCCTCAGGGTGGGGCTAGGGGGCCTGGGCGCGGTGGGGGGCTTTGTCTGCCGGCGCGCTGAGGCCGCTGGAGTGAGGAAATCAAGTTCCCTCTGTGTCTCAATCACCCAAAACACGAACTCGAGGTCACATCTGCTAGTTTTTAGTGCCTTGCCTTCCCTCTAGAGTTCCAGCCAGCTAGGAGCACGGACGCCGGTGCCTGCACGCCTCCACAGAGGTCCAAGCCTGCCTCGAGGGTAATGGCTCCAGACGGGCAACCTCTCCCAGCCAGCCAGGAGCCAGCACAAAGAAGCAAACCGAGAGCGCAGCCCCTCCGGGGCGACTTGGAGCGTGGAGGGGCCTGACGCACAGGTATTTTGTGCGCAAAGATTTTCTACACCCCGAGTGGAGGTTTTTCCCCCAAGCGGAGGTTTTTCTGTTTTAGACTCTCTTTTTCCCCTCTCACTCCCCACAGAGGGGGTGGCCTGTCTCTCCAGTCTCCAATTCAGGCCCGATTTTTACTTCCCCAGTTCGCTCTCACGTTAGAAGTCTTTCTCAGTGGAATCTGTGTCCTTTGTCTCCCAATCTCTTGGGTGTGGTACAGTTTCCTATGGCTTCAGATCTTTTCCGTGTGATGCCTGGGCATGAGTGCAGGTTCAGAGCTCCCTACTTCTCCGCCATCTTGCCCCTCCTCCCCAGGTGGTTTTCTAAATCTTGCAAGAATTTATTTTTATCCTGTTATGTCTCAGGTTATATCTCAGATACATACTGAGCCTAAGTTTTACCAGCTGCCGAGTTGGGAGTGCTAATGTAAAAATAGAAGCAAGTTTAGGTGAAGTCCTGGGAAAGCATGGACTGGATTTTGAAACGCTGGATGTGGAGCCAAAATAGAGGGCCTGCCAGTCTCAGCTGCCAGGTGAAAAGAAAGAGATAACAAATTGGAGTGTGTAAAGTTTAAGAGTCAGTCGTAGGCAAGTCTGTGATCCAACCTAGCAAGAGTTTCAAGGGAAGCTCAACAAGGAAACTTATACCGGTTGGTGATCAGTCTAGACAAGTGTCTTTATTTTTTAATTTTTTAAATGTTTGTTTCTATTTGAGAGAGAGAGAAAGAGAGAGACAGAGAGAGACAGAGACTGAGACTGAGACAGATTATGAGCGAGCGTGTGCAGAAAGAAAGGGAGATGCAGAAGCAGGCTCCAGGCTCTGAGGTGTCAGCAAAGAGCCCGACACAGCTCGCACCCACAAGCCAAGAGATAGTGACCTGAGGCAAAGTCAGACACTTCATTGACTGAGCCACCCAGGAGCCCCTAGGCAAATGTCATTGAATGACATCCTGCTCTGGTGGTGATGGCGATGGTGGTGGTGACATTTTTCAACCAAGTTTAAGATTAGAGTTTTCTGAACTTTGACCATCTCATACTCTGTCTGTCTCCACTGGGTCAGGGCTAATGGTCTGTGAAGATTGCAAGGATAGAAAACTGCTATGATGCTTTGGGTCTGCAGAGGTTGCTTCTCGCCATTGAATGCATACTATGAATCTACTCTAATATCATTAGACATTTCTTATATCTCAAAAATGATAGTAACAGAACACAAAGGTGCCCATGTTCATTGGATTCTATTTATTTGGGTGGAGGAAGTTTCCTTCTAGGAATAGGAAGTGCCAAAAGTAGAGAACACCTAGATTTATAAAGTCAGCTATGGATAAGGGTTCCAGGAAAGCAATTTTCTTGATAAACAGAAAAAAATACAGGTAGCATGAAGTACCCTTAGTTCCTGGGGTAGAAAGGAGGTTCCTACTACCTATCCTCCCAAGAGTTGTACTCAATTTTTTTTCCAGAATGTTTCTTTCTGGAAGATGTATTTAGGAATCTTCCAAAATGCTTGTGCTTTGGCTTTGGAAAATAATCAAACCTACTTGGCAAAAATCTGTACCAAGGGAGTCAACATGATGGTGCAATTAAAATCACATTCCCACTCACTGAAAGCATAACTAAACAGTGCATACTTGTAGAGCAGCCCAGAAAAAGGGCTGGCTGGCTTTCCCTAATCTTGTTCCAATTTAGGGTGTATTCAGGCAACAGAGTTGCATTAGTTGCACATAAATATCACAGCCAAAGTATTCCACATATATTTCAGGCCAAAATCCTAGCAAAGAGAGAACAGAGGGACAGCATAAATTAAAACTGGAGAATTTCAACAGTGTCTTGCATCCTGATTCCTAGTGCTTGGGAACTGGAGGTATGGGCCCTACAATTGATGGACCTCAGCAAAGGTATTTAGTATTACAGAAGCAGAAGCAGGCTTAACTTTGGAGGATATGTGTTATAAAATACCAAAGCACTGAGTTATGTTTTCAGAGATGTCCAAGTCTGTTGAGGTATAGATAAGGATATACAAAGAAAATGATTCCTAGTTGCAATCCAGGGACATGATTTGACAACAGTGGCAAAGAGGTAGGGTAGGTCCTTTGTTCACTAACTAGCAAGTTGGGATAATTACTCTGGAGAAGAGAGTCTTAGTTTCCTGATTGAGAAATTCTTATGTTGTAGGACATTTTGTTCACAGTCATCCAATTGTCTCACTAGCCTTTTATCATGTGAGATCAAATCAAGGAAAGGTAGACCTCTAAATGAAATGACTACCATATGTCAGAAACTGTATTAAACTCTGCATGGATTATCTCACTTAAGTCTTCACAATACTTCAAAAAAAGGTACCATTATTTTATCCCCACATTTTATATGAGACTGAAAACCTTGCCAAAGGTCGCAAACTTAGGGAGTGTGAGGGCATTTGAACTCAAGCAGGTGGACTTCGGATCTTGTGTTGTTAATCATTATCTACATAAATTCCCAATACTAAATTTAATTTCTGGCAAAACCATGAGTGCCTGATACTGGTTTGGGTTTGGGGGAAAGGTGCAAATGTATGGGTTTGGGATGTTAAGTTTATATGTTAGAGTAGCTCTCATTAAGTACTAAACCACTACCCCAGATGCATATATGCATATCAGTTTCTGGAAGAATATTGACTGCTTCTCCCAGGTCAGACCATCTGAGTGGATTTCTTGAAATTGGTCACAGAAGGCAGTTATGTTCTATTCTGAATCCGAGGAATACTATGGAGCATGTACAAATATAGTCATGATATAACATGATAAGGCAGAAAAAATTTCCATTAGTTCTTGATTCCTTACTGGGGTCCAACAGTTTAAATTTATATAAAACTGCCTACCTCTTCTTGTCTCCTGTGAAACTTGTTTTAAACGATGACTAAAAGGTGCCATAAAACTTTTTAGACCCTTTCAAATGGTTTGGAAAGTCTCACAAACCCCAAAGCAGATGCTAGTTGGTGCAGTGGATGTGTCAGATAACCCAGTGATCTTGGCCTGCAGCATTTTCATTTTCTTAGTTCTTCTGGGTTAGGAAGTCCTATTCTCCAGGTGGAGGGTGGGGTTTTCTTCTTAACATATAAAGAAGCTCTGTCATCTCCCTAATGTTTCCTGGATGCAGATCTGCTCCAGAAAAAATAGATTCTTACCTGGCTGGATGGAAACTTGACAAGATGTCAACTCTGAAAGAGAAACATACAAAGTCTCAAATAGGCAGACTGATGTTGGGTGGCTTGAGAGTCTGCATAGGTTGCCAAAGCCAAGTGTTCAGAGCCAAAAGTGAAAATGGGAATAAGCTTTATTTGGCTCCCAAGCAAGCGCAATGAGAGAAGGTAGAGTTTCCCAACTGCTCTTTTAAGTTCCCTGATGTAGAGCAAGTGCTGATGCGCTGCAATTGGAATGAGGAGCAAGTGATTTGTGTTATCCATTTTTGAATATGTAGCAATTTTCATATTTTTCTTTAATTAATTAATTTATTTATATTTTAATTCCAGTATAGTTAATGTACATTGTTATGTCAGTTACAATATAATGATTCAACAATTCCCATACATCATCCAGTTCTCATCACAAGTGCACTCTTTAATCTGCATCACTTATTTCACTCATCCCTCAATGACCACCTCCTCTCTAGTAACCATCAGTTTGTTCTCTACAGTTAAGAGTGTTTCTTGATGTGTGGCTGATTATTATTTATTTATTTATTTATTTATTTATATGTTTATTTTTGAGAGGGGGTCAGAGAGAGAAGATGCACAGAATCTGAAGCAAGCTCCAGGCTCCGAGTTCTCAGCATAGAACCCTATGAGAGGGAGGCTTGAACCCACAGACTCGAGATCATGACCTGAATTGAAATCGGATCTTTGACCTAGTGAGACACCTGTTGGGCACTAGGTACCCCCGTTTTTCTTTTTAAAGTTTTAATTAATTTATTTATTTTGAGAGAGAGAAAAAGAGCATGAGCAATCACGCGGATTGCAGGGGAGGGAAAGAGAGAGGGAGAGAGAGAGAAAGAGAAAGAGCGAATCCCAAGCAGGTTCCACACTGTCAGTGTAGAGCATGACGTGGGTCTCAAACTCATAAACAGTGAGATCATGACCTGAGCTGAAGTCAAGAGTCAGACGCTTAACGTACTGATCCACGCAGGCACCCCTATTTTCTTTCTTAAATTCACATATCAATGAAATCATATGGTATTTGTCTTTTCCTGGCTGACTTATTTTGCTTAGCATTATATTCTCTGGCTCCATATGTCATTGCAAATGGGAAGATTCCATTCTTTTTTTGACTGAATAATATCCATTTCATATATAAATAAATAATCCATTTAAAAATGGGCAGAATACATGAAGAGACATTTTTCTCAAGAGACATCCAGATGGCCAACAGACACATGAAAAGATGCCTAATATCATTCATCATCAAGGAAATGCAAAGCAAAACCACTGTGAGACATTACCTCACACCTATCAGAATGGCTTAAAATAAAAATTGCTTAAAACCTGTCAGAAACAACAAGTGTTGGTGAGGATGTGGAGAAAAAGGAACCCTCTTGCAGTGTTCGTGGGTATTCAAACTGGTGCAGCCACTGTAGAAGACAGTCTGGAGGTTCCTTAAAAAATGAAACATAGAACTGCCCTATGATCCAGTAATTACACTACCAAGTATTTATACAATGTTTGTGTTTTTACTTATTTTTATTCATAGTTCATTGTCAAGTTGGTTTCCCTATAACACCCAATGCTCATCCCAAGTGCCCTTCTCCATGCCCGTCACCCCTTTCCCCTCTCCCTCACCCCCATCAACCCTCAGTTTGTTCTCAGTATTTAAGAGTCTCTTAATGGCTGTCTGTCTCCCTCTCCTTAACAAATTTTCCCACTTCTCCTCCCCTATGCTCCACTTTTAAGTCTCTCCTGAACCACATGTGAGTGAAAACACATGGTATCTGTCTTTCTATGCCTGAATTATTTCACTCAGTGTAACATCCTAGAGTTCCATCCACATTGCTACAAATGGCCAAGATTTCATTCTTTCTCATTGCCATGTAGTAGTATAGATAAGCTCATTACATTGTATAGATAAGCTATATCTTCTTGATCAGTTCATCAGTTGATGGACATTTAGGCTGTTTCCATGATTTGGCTATTGTTGAAAGTGCTGCTATGACAATAGGGGTACATGTGCCCCTATGCATCAGCACTCCTGTATCCCTTGGGTAAATTCCTAGCAGTGCTATTGCTGGGTCAAGGGGGCCTTCTACTGTTAGATTTTCAGTAACCTTCACACAGTGTTTTCCAAAGGGACTGAACCAGTTTACATTCCCACCAACAGTGTAAGAGGGTGCCCGATTTTCCACATCGTCACCAGCATTGATTGTCTCCTGATTTGTTCATTTTAGCCACTCTGACCGGCGTGAGGTGGTATCTCAGTGTGGTTTTGATCTGCATTTCCCTGATGATGAGGGACGCTGAGCATTGTTTCATGTGTCTGTTGGCCATCTGGATGTCCTCTTTGGAGAACTGTCTGTTCATGTCTTCTGCCCATTTCTTCACTGGATTGTTAGTTTTTAGGATGTAGAGTTTGGTGAGTTCCTTAGATTTTGGATACTAGCCCTTTATCTGATATGTCATTTACAACTATCTTTTCCCATTCTGTCAGTTGCCTATTAGTTTTCTTGATTGTTTTCCTTGCCGAGCAGAAGCTTTTTATCTTGATTATGTCCAAATAGTTGATTTTTGCTCTTGATTCCCTTGCCTTTGGGGATGTGTCGAGTAAGAAATTGCTGCAGTTGAGGTCAAGGAGGTTTTTTCCTGTTTTCTCCTCTAGGGTTTTGATGGTTTCCTGTCTCACGTTCAGGTCCTCTATCCATTTTGAGTTTATTTTTGTATATGGTGTAAGAAAGTGGTCTAGTTTCGGGACGCCTGGGTGGCTTAGTTGGTTAAATGTCAGACTTTGGCTCAGGTCATGATCTCACGGTTCATGAGTTCGAGGCCCGGGTCGGGCTCTGTGCTGACAGCTAGCTCAGAGCCTGGATCCTGTTTCAGATTCTGTGTCTCCCTCTCTTTCTGATCCTCCCCTGCTCACACTGTCTCTCTCTCTCTCTCTCAGAAATAAATAAAAACATTTTAAAAATTAAAAAAAAGTGGTCTAGATTCATTTTTATGCATTTTGCTGTCCAGTTCTCCCAGCACCTTCTGTTAAAGAGGCTGTCTTTTTTCCATTTGATACTCTTCCCTGCTTTCTCAAAGATTAATTGGCCATACATTTGTGGGTCCAAATCTGAGTTCTCTAGTCTATTCCATTGGTCTATGTGTCTGTTTTTGTGCCAATAGCATACTGTCTTGATGATGACAGCTTTGTAGTAGAGGCTAACGTCTGGGATGGTGACTCCTCCCATTTTGGTCTTCTTCTTCAGTATTACTTTGGGTATTCGGGGTCTTTTGTGGTTCCATACAAATTTTAGGATTGTTTGTTCTAGCTTTAAGAAGAATGCTGTGCAGTTTTGACTAGGATTGCATTGAATGTGTAGGTTGCTGTAGGTAGTATTGACGTTTTAACAATGTTTATTCATCCATATCATGAGCATTGAATGTTTTTTCATTTCTTTGTGTCTTCTTCAATTTCCTTCATAAGTTTTCTAGTTTTCAGCATACAGATCTTTTACATCTTTGGTTAAGTTTATTTCTAGATATTTTATGGTTTTTTGTGGAATTGTGAATGGGAACAGTTTCTTGATTTCTTTTTCTGTTGCTTCATGATTGGTGTCTAAAAATGCAACTTATTTCTGTACATTGATTTTATATGCTGCAACCTATCTGAATTCATGGATCAGTTTTAGCAGACTTTTGGTGGATTCAGTCACATTTTCCATGTAAAGTATCATATTGTCTGTGAAAAGTGAAAGTTTGACTTCATCTTTGCCAATTCTGAGGCATTTCATTTCTTTTTGTTGTTTGTTAACTGATGCTAGGACTTCCAACACTAGGTTGGAGAGGTGGGGGAACCTCAGTGGCTCAGTCTGTTGAGAGTTCGACTTCAGCTGAAGTCATGATTTCACGGTTTGTGAATTTGAGCCCCACACTAAGCTCGCTGCTGTCAGCATGAAGCCTGGTTCATATCATTTCTCTCCCCTTCTCTCTGCTACTCCCCCGCTCACACTTTCTCTCAAAAATAAATTAGCTTTAAAAAACTAAAAAAAAAAAAAAAAAAAAAAAAAAAACAGTGGTGAGAGTGGACATCTCTGTCGTGTTCCTGATCTCAGGAGGAAAGCTCTCAATTTTCTGCCATTGAGGCTGATATTAGCTTTGGGCTTTCCATAAATGGCTTTTATGATGTTTAGGTAAGTTCCTTGTATCCAGACTTTTCGAAGGTTTTTATTAAGAAAGGATGCTGTATTTTGTCATATGCTTTTTCTGCATGTATTGACAGGATCATATGGTTCTTATCTTTTCTTCTGTAATGTCATGTATCACATTGATTGCTTTGTGAATATTGAACAAGCCCTGCATCCCAGGAATAAGTTCCACTTGATCATGGCAGATATTTTTTTTAATATGCTGTTGGAATCGATTTGCTAGTATCTTGTTGAGGATTTTTTGCATCCATATTTATTAGGGATGTGGACCTGTAGTTGACTTTTTTTGCTGGGTCTCTGTCTGGTTTCAGAATCAAAGTCATGCTGGATTCATAGAATGAGTCTGGAAGTTTTCCTTCCATTTCTATTTTTTGGACCAGCTTGAAAAAATGGGTATTAACTCTGATTTAAATGTCGTGTAGAAATCCCCAGGGAAGCCATCTGGTTCAGCACTCTTATTGGTTGGATATTTTTGATAACTGATTCAATTTCTTCACGAGTTATGAGTCTGTTCAGATTTCCTCTTTCCCATTTGATTTTTTGCATTGTGCATTGTTTAAGAATTTGTCCATTTCTTCTAAGTTGTCCAGTTTGTTGGCATAAAATTTTTCAAGTATTCCCTCATAATTGCTTGTATTTCTTTGGGATAGGCTGTAACAAATCCATTTTTATTCATGAGTTTGTCTATTTGGGTGCTCTCTCTTTTCTTTTTGAGAAGCCTGGCTACAGGTTTATCAATTTTGCTTATTTTTTCAGAAAACCAACTCTTGGTTTCTTTGATGTGTTTAATTTTTTTTTATTGTATCTTGTTTCTTTCTGCCCTGATCTTTATTATTTCCCTTCTACTGCTGGGTTTGAGGTGTTCTTGCTGCTCTGCCGCTAATTCCTTTAGGTGCGCTGTTAGATTTTGTATTTGCACTTTTTCTATTTATTGAGATAGGCCTGGATTGCAATGCATTTTCCTCTTAGAACTGCCTTTGCTTCATCCCAAAGAGTTTGGATTGTGGTATTTTCATTTTCATTGGTTTCCATATTTTTTTTTACTTTCTTTTCTGATTGTCTGGTTGACCCATTCTTTCTTTAGTAGGTTGATCTTTAACCTCCATGGTTTTGGAGGTTTTCCACACTTTTTCATTTGGTCGGTTCTAAGTTTCATAGCACTGTCTTCTGAAAGCATGCATGGTTTTATCTCAATTCTTTTATATTTATTGAGGACTCCTTTGTGACCCAGTATGTTGTCTGTCTTGGAAAATGTACCATGTGCACTTGAGAAGAAAATGAATTCCATAGTTTCGGGATTAGAGTTTTAATGTATATGTCAAGTCCATCTGTTCCAATGTGTCATTCATGTCCATTGTTTCTTTAGTGTTTTTCTGTCTAGTTGATATATCCATTGCTATATGTGTAGTATTAAAGGCAATTAACATATTCTTATACATAAGACTGCTTATGTTTGTGATTAATAATTTTATGTATTTGGATGTTCCTGATTTCGGGGCATAGACTTTTATAACTGTTAGCTCTTCCTAATGGATAGACCCTATAATTATGTTATAATGCCCTTCATCATCTCTTGTTATTGCCCTAATTTTAAAGTCCAGTTTGTCTTATATAAGTATAGCTACTCCAGCTTTCTTTTTACTTCTAGTAGCATGATAGATATTTATCCATCCCCTCACTTTCAATCTGAAGGTGTCCTCAGCTCTAAAATGAGTCTGTTGTAGATAGCAAATAGATGGGTCTTATTTTGTTATCCATTCTGATACCCTATGTCATTTGATTGGAGGATTTAGTTCATTTACATTCAGTGTTATTATTGAATAATATGGGTTTTGGGTCTTTGTATTCTCTGTAGGAAACTTACTTGTAGTGGTGTCTCTGGTAATTTTTGTTCCATACAACATTTCCCTCATATAGTTCCCCTTAGGATTTCTTGTAGGTCTGGTTCAATTGAATTCCTTCAATTTTTGTTTATTTGGGAAAACCTTTATCTCTCCTACTATTCTGAACGACAGACTTGCTGGATAAAGGAATCTTGGCTGCATATCTTTCCTGTTCATCACATTGAAGATATCCTGCCATTCCTTTCTTACTTGCCAAGTTTCAATAGATAGATCTGCTATTACCCTGATGTATCTCTCTTTGTATGTTAAGGCCTGTTTATCTATAGCTGCTTTCAGAATTCTCTATCCTTACATTTTGCCAGTTTCGCTCTCATATGAAGTGCAGAAGACAGGTTCACATTATGTCTGAGGGGAGTTCTCTGTGCCTCTTGGATTTCAATGTCTCTTTACTTCCCCAGATTGGGGAAGTTCTCGGCTATAAATTGTTCAAGTGCCCCTTTAGCACCTTTTTCTCTATTCTTCTTCCTCAGGAATTCCTATGATATGGATTTGTTCTATTTGATTGCATCACTCAGTTCTCGAATTCTCCTTTCGTGCTCCTGGATCAATTTATCTCTCATTTTCTCAGCTTCCTCTTTTTCTATAATTGTGTTTTCTAATTCTCCTTTTCTTCTCTCTGCCTCTTCAATCCGTGCAGTAGCCACCTCCATTTTATTATGCACCTCATTTATAGCATTTTATTTTATTTATTTTAATTTTTTTAATGTTTTTTTTATTTATTTCTAGGATAGAGAGAGACAGCGTGAACAGGGGAGGGTCAGAGAGAGAGGGAGACACAGACTCTGAAACAGGCTCCAGGCTCTGAGCTGGCAGTCAGCACAGAGCCCGACGCGGGGCTCGAACCCACGAACCGCGAGATCATGACCTAAGCGAAAGTCGGACGCTTAACCGACTAAGCCACCCAGGCGCCCCAATATAGCATTTTAAAATTCATACTAACTATTTTTAAGATCCATGATCTTTGCAACAATAATGTCTCTTCTGCTTTCTATACCTTTTTCAAGCCCAGGGATTAATTTTATGACTATTGTTCTAAATTATTTTTCAGTTACATTGTTTGTATCTGTTTTGATTAATTCTTTAGCTGTCACTTCTTCCTGGAATTTCTTTTGATGGGAGTTCTTCCATTTCATCATTTTGGCTAGCTTTTTGTCTCTTGTAAGTTTTAAAGCCTTGTTATGTGCTCTGTACCTGCAACTACTGCTATATTAAAGGAGGCTCATACACTGTCCAGGGCCTGGTCATTCGGGAAGTGTTCTTTTAAGAATGTCCCTTGGTCTCTTTTAATGTGACATTGGTTATTTTATTTCCCTACTTTTAGTCACGTTTTGGACTTTCTACCATGTGTGCTTTCCATTTCTTCCTTGAGGTAGCCCTGTAATGGAAAACAGACAAACAGAACAGAAACACACAAATGCACAAACATATCAAACAATGAAGAAAACTAACAAAAATAATAATAAAAAAGAACAAAAAACAAAAAACCACAAAAGACAATTAAAAGCATAAAACCAGAAATCCAAGCTACAAATAAAGAGCAGGATGGAAGCAGTGCTGATTGAAGAGCATGTTTAAAGAGAGAAATGACAGGAGTGGTGAGAAAGAGAAAATGAATATTGTCCAGACAGAGAGAATAAATGGCTTAATCCAGAGAGAAAAAGGAGAATATGGCAAGAGCCAAGGAGAAAGAAACGAAGATAATGTTACCCGGAGAACTATATCATCTGATTAATTCAGAGAAAGAAAGAAAGGAAGTTAAAGAAGAAGGTGTAGAACATACATTAGGAGGATGGATTAAATATGCTTGTTTAAGCAAACCTATGATGAGAATAACCAGCCCAGAGGAGGGGAGAGGTAAGAATCAGAAAAGGGAGTATATATCTGGATAGCAAGAATTGCTCTAGAGTTAATCACGGCAATGCATCAGTGCTGGTCTTGGGGGAGGGGTCCTCTGTTTCTGTAGCATCTACAGGCTCCCAGCAGCTCCCCGGAGCAGATGGGTGTGGTTTGGTTTAGGTAGGTCCTGCCTCCACTGTGGGTCCTGAGTGCTGATACCTGAGACCTCACCATAGTGGTTGTGGGGAGAAAAATGGTGACACCCCCAGTACCTTCTCATCAAACCAGGTGTCCCAAGTCATTCCTTTGGATCTGTTCTCACTGTGCCAAGAGCACAGCCAAGGTGGGCCAAGATGCCCCATGTCCCGCCGTGTTCCAAGATTTCATGCCATGAACATTAATGACGCTGCCTAAATGTAATCACAGGAGACTGGCACTTTAGAGCAAGGGATCCATTCTTCCTGATGCCAACTGGGTCCCTGGGGTACCACCTGACCTGGAGTGAAGTTCTTTTGTCTCTTGGCATAGGGGATAGGATAGGATCCCTCTCTGCCCTGGGCTGAGGTTTTTCTCTTCTCCAGGTACAGTTTTACACTTCCCCAGCCTTTCTCTGCCCTTTGTCTCTCCGCAGAAGGTGCTCCTTCACCTCTGTGCCTCCATGTCTCTGCCCATTTTTATCTCCCCCAGTTCACACTCACGCTATGAGGCCATCTTCCTAGTAGACTTCGTCTCGTTTCCTTCCGACTCTTGGGGTTCACAGTCCTTTGGCTTCAGCCCTTCTTTGTTTGAGAGATGTGGGTGGGAAGTACGGAGCCTCCTATTTCACCACCATCTTCTTCAGAGCTCCTATCACAATGTTTGTGTTTTAAAGCCAAAACATGTGTGTCTTCCTTCAAAGCATAGTTATCCATGTCAGTTGCTGAAAATAACTTGTTTTTCTACATGGACAGATGGTTCAATGTAAACTCTCAGTGCCTATACCAATCCAATTATACTTCTGCCTGAATTAGTATCTGAGGCTTTTGAATTAAATCCTTTCTCTGATTACCAGAAAAATGAAGTATATCAAACAAAGGTGATCAACTTCCCACTTCTCAAATTTGTGGAAATCCTACTTAGAACACCTACCTTCTATGCTACCAGGTCCAAAATAAAGGTTGATGAGACAACCTCGAATTTTGTGGGGTTCTAAAGATTGTGTAAAGTCCAGTTGTGCTGGCTGATGATATTACAATTTAAAACATTAAGTATTTCTTGTGAATATTTCTTTTTTCTTTTTTTTTAAAGTATAGATTACACACAATGTTACATTATATATCAATGGAAAACAAACTGTAGTCTAGCCATACAACAGAATGTTACTCAGCCATAATAAAGCATAAAGTAATGAAACATACTGTGATAGATATAAAGTGATGATCTTTGAAGATGTGTTCAGTGAAAAGTGGTCAAACACAAAAGATACATTTTGTATGATTTCATTTATATGAAATACCCAGAAAAGGTAAATCCAAAGAGATACAACAGTAGATCCGTGTTTCCCAAGAGCTGAGAGCAGAGTGGATGGGGAGTGATGAAAACAGGATTTCCATTTGGAGGGGTGAAACGTGAAATTTTCATTTGGGATGGAACATGAAATTTTCAAAGGGATTTCCATTTGGATGGAACATGAAAATGTTCTGGAACCATATAATGGTGATGATTGCCCAACACTGTAAATGTACTTAATCCCACCAAATTGTACATTTTAAAATGATAGATTTTATTTATGTGTATTTTACCAACTATAAAAAATGATAGTGGGAAAACAAAACAAGACAAAACAAAAAAAGTTTCAGGTATACAACATGGTGGTTAGACAACTGTGTACATTATGCTATGCTCACCACAAGTGTAGCTACCATCTGTCACTATACAACACTATTACAATATCATTAATTATATTCTTTATTCTCTGCTTTTTATTACTGTGACTTCTTGATATTATAACTGGAAGTCTGTATCTCCAACTCCCCATTTTGTCCATACTTTCACCTCTTTCTCCTCTTGCAATCATCAGTTTGTTCTCTGCATTTGTTGGTTTGGTTCTGCTTTCTGTTTGGTTATCCTTTTTTTTTTTTCAATTCCGCATATAACTGAAATCATATAGTTCTTTTCTTTCTATGTCTGATTTATTTCACTTAACATTATATTCTCTAGGTCCATCCATGTCAAGATTTAGTTTTATATACATTATATCTATAACATTATATATCCCATTATCTTTATCCATTCATCTATCAATGGACACTTGGATTTCTTCCCTATATTGGCTATTGTAAATGATGCTGTAATAAACATCAGAGTGCATATATCTTTTCTAATTAGCGTTTTTATATCTTTCAGTAAATACCCATAAGTGGAAATTGTGTGGTATTATTATTTTTAATTTTTTGAGGAACTTGCAGAATTTTTCTCCACAGTGGATACACCAATTTACATTCCCAAAACAATGCACAAGGCTCCCTCCTATTCACATCCTCACCAGTACATGTTATTTCATGTCTTTTTGATTCTAGCCAATCTGACAGGTATAAGGTGATATCTCATTATGGTTTGGATATTTATTTCCTTAATGATTAGTAATGTTGGGCATCTTTCCATGTGTTTGTTGGCCATCTGTATGTCTTTCTTGGGAAAAAAAAAGTCTGTTCGGTCTTTCTTCATAGGTTTTAAATGGATTATTATTATTATTATTTTGGTGTTGAACTGTAAAGGTTCTTTACCTTTTGATATTAATCCCTTATTAGGTATATGATTTGAAAATACCTTGTTTCATTTAGTAGGTAACATTTTCACTTTGTATATGGTTTCCTTTGCTGTGCAAAAGCTTTTTGTTTTGGAAGAGTCTCAATAGCTCCTTTTTTTTTTTTTTTTTACAAATAGTTTATTGTCAAGATGGTTTCCAAATAACACCCAGTGCTCATCCTCACAAGTGCCCTCCTCCATGCATATCTCCCCCCACCCCCCTAACACCCATGAGTCCTCGGTTTGTTCTCAGCATTGAAGAGTCTCTCATGGTTTGCCTCTCTCCCTTCCCCCCACCATTTCCCCCTTCTTCTACCCCATGGTCCTCCGTTAAGTTCCTCCTAATCCTCTTATACGTGCAAACATATGATATTTGTCCTTATCTTCCTGACTTATTTTGCTAAGCATAACACCCTCAAGGTCCATCCATGTTGCTACACATGGCCAGATTTCATTGTTTCTCATTGACATGTAGTATTCCATGGTATAGATAAACCACATCTTCTTGATCCATTCGTCCCTTGATGGACACTTAGGCTCTTTCCATGTTTTGGCTATTGTGGACAGTGCTGCGATGAACATTGGGGTACAGGTGCTCCTATGCATCAGCATTTCTATATCCGTAGGGTAAATTCCTAGCAGTGCTATTGCTGGGCCATCGGGGAGTTCTATTGTTAACTTTTTGAGGAACCTCCAAACTGTTTACTTGAGGGGCTATACCAGTTTACATTCCCACCAACAGTGTAGGAGGGTGCCCGTTTCTCCACATCCTCGCCAGCATCTAGAGTTCTCTGATTTGCTCATTTTAGCCACTCTGACTGGCGTGAGGTGGTATCTCAGTGTGGTTTTGATTTGTATTTCCCTGATGAGCATCATTTCATGTGTCTGTTGGCCATCTGGATGTCCTCTTTGGAGACCTGTCTGTTCATATCTTCTACCCATTTCTTCACTGGGTTATTTGTTTTTCGGGTGTGGAGTTTGGTGAGTTCCTAACAGATTTTGGGTATTAACCCTTTATCTGATATGTCATTTGCAACTATCTTTTCCCATTCCGTTGGTTGCCTATTAGTTTTGTGGATTGTATCCTTTGCCATACAGAAGCTTTTAATCTTGATGAGGTCCCAATAGTTTATTTTTGCTCTGGATTCCCTTGCTTCT
>NW_024082384.1:45537-52384 GCF_003009895.1 Hyaena hyaena | reverse complement strand
TTATTCCTAGGTATTTTATGGTTTTTTGTGCAATTGTGAATGGGATCAGTTTCTTGATTTCTCTTTCTGTTGCTTCATTGTTGGTGTATAAAAATGCAACTGATTTCTGTACATTGATTTTGTACCTTGCAACTTGGCTGAATTTTTGGATCAGTTCTTTTAGGCTTCTGGTGGAGTCTGTCGGGTTTTCTATGTGGAGTATCATGTCCTCTGCGAAAAGTGAAAGTTTGACTTCCTCTTTGCCAATACTGATGCCTTTGATTTCCTTTTGTTTTCTGATGGCTGATGCTAGGACTTTCAGCACTATGTTAAATAACAGTGGTGAGAGTGTTCATCCCTGTCGTGTTCCTGATCTCATGGGTAAAGCTCTCAGGTTTTCCCCGTTGTGGTTGATGTTAGCTGAAGCCTTCTCATAGATGGCTTTTATGTTTAAGTAGGTTCCTTCTATCCAGACTTTCTCTAGAGACTTTATTAAGAAGGCTTGTTGTATTTTTTTAAATGCTTTTTCTGCATCTATTGACAGTATCATATGGTTTTTATCTTTTCTTTTGTTGATGTGATGTATCATATTGATTGATTTTTGAATGTTGAACCAGCCCTGTAACCCAGGAATGAATCCCACTTGATCTTGGTGGGTGATTCTTTTTATGTGCTGTTGGATTCGATTTGCAAGTATCTTGTTGAGGATTTTGCATCCGTATTCATCAGGGATATTGGCAATTATTTCTTTTTTTTTGCTGGATCTCTGTCTGGCTTGGGAATCAGAGTGATGCTGGCTTCGTAAAATGAGTCCGGGAGTTTTCCTTCGATTTCTAGTTTTTGGAATAGCTTGAGAAGAATTTGTATTAAATCTGTTTTAAACGTCTGGTAGAATTCCCCAGGGAAGCCATCACGTCCAGGGCTCTTATTTGTTGGGAGATTTTTGATAACTGATTCGACTTCTTCACTAGTTATGGGTCTGTTCAGAATTTCTATTTCTTCCCTTGTGAATTTTGGTAGTGAGTGTGTGTTTAGGAATTTGTCCATTTCTTCTAAGTTGTCCATTTTGTTGGCATATAGTTTTTCATAGTATTCCCTGATAATTGCTTGTATTTCTGAGGAGTTGGTTGTAATAATTCCATTTTCATTCATGATTTTGTCTATTTGGGTGCTCTCTCTTTCCTTTTTGAGAAGCCTGGCTAGAGGTTTCTCAATTTTGTTTCTTTCTTCACAAAACCAACTCTTGGTTTAATTGATGTGTTCAATTTTTTCTTTGGTCTCTGTTTTATTTATTTCTGCTCTGATTTTTACTATTTCTCTTCTTATGATGGGTTTAGGGCATTCTTGTTGCTCTGCCTCTAGTTCCTTTAGGTGAGCTGTCAGATTTTGGACTTGTGCTTTTTCTAATTTCTTGAAATAGGCCTGGAGTGCAATGTACTTTCCTCTTAGGCCTGTCTTTGCGGTATCCCATAGATTTTGGATTGTTGTGTTTCCATTTTCATTTCTTTCCATATATTTTTAAGTTTCCTCTCTAGTTGCTTGATTGGCGCATTTATTCTTTAATAGGGTGTTCTTTAACCTCCATGTTTTTGGAGGTTTTCCAGACTTCTTTCTGTGATTGGTTTCAAGTTTCAAAGCATTATGATTTACGAGTGTGCATGGCAGGGTCTCAATTCTTTTCTATTTGGGGGTCTGCTTTATGTCTCAGTATGTGATGTATCTTGGAGAATGTGCCATGCGCACTTGAGAAGAAAGTGAATTCCCTGGCCTCAAGATGTAGAGTTCTAAATATATCTGTCAAATCCATTTGGGCCAATATGTCATTTAAATCCTTTATTTCTTTAGTGATTTTCTGTCTGGTTGACCTATCCATTGCTGTAAGCAGAGTATTAAAGTCCCCTGCTCTTAGCACATTCTTATCTATAAGCTTGTTTCTGTTTGTGATTAATTGTTTTAAGTATTTAGGTGATCCCTTATTCGGTGCATAGACGTTTATGATTATTAATTCTTCCTGATGGATAGACCCTGTAATTATTTTGTAATGCCCTTCTTCATCTCTTGTTATTGTCTTTAATTTAAAGTTCAGTTTGTCTGATATAAGTATAGCTATACTGGCTTTCTTTTGATTTCCAGTAGTATGATATATATTTCTCTATCCCATTACTTTTATTCTGAAGGTATCTTACAGTCTAAAATGAGTTTATTGTAGATAGCAAATGTATGGATTTTGGGTTTTTATCCACTCTGCTACCCTATGTCTTTTGATTGGAGCATTCAGCCCATTTACATTCAGTGTTATTATTGAAATATGTGGGTTTTGAGTCTTAGTGTCCTTTGTAGGGTTCATGTTTGTGGTGGTGTCTAGTATGTTTGTTCCTTGCAACATTTCCTTCAGTGCGTTCCCCTCAGGATTTCTTGTAGGCCTGCCTTAGTGGTGACAGATTCTTTCAATTTCTGTTTATTTGGAACGATTTTTATCTCTCCTTCTATTTTGAATGACAGGCTTGCTGGATAAAGGATTCTTGGCTGCATTTTTTTTTTTTTCCATTCATCACATTGAAGATCTCCTGCCATTATTTCCTGGCTTTCCAATTTTCAGTAGATAGGTCTGTCAGCACTGTGATAGGTTTCCCTTTGTATGATTGGGCCCTTTTCTCCCTAGATGCTTTCAAAATTCTCTCTTTGTCCTTATATTTTGCCATTTTTACTATGATATGCCTTGCAGAAGATCAATTCAAATTACATTTGAGGGGAGTCTTCTGAGCCTCTTGTATTTCAACGTTTACTTCCTTCCCCAGTTTGGGGAAGTTCTGCTATAATTTATTTCAGGACTCCTTCAGCACCTTTCCCTCTCTCTTCCCTTTCTGGGATTCCTATGATATGGAAATCATTGTGTTTGACCGTATCGCTCAGCTCTCACACTCTTCTTTCATGTTCCTGGATCACTTTGTCTCTTTTTCTCCGTTTCCTCTTTTTCTATAGTGGTGTTTTCTAAGTCACTTATTCTCCTTTCTGTCTCTTCAATCCGTGCATTGGAGGCCTCTAATTTATTATGTATCTCCTTTACCTCATTTTTTAATTCATCATGCCTATTTTTATTCTCCATGTTGTCTGTAGCCATAGTTTCTTTGATGTCCCCTATGGTTTTTTTCTTTCCCAGCTAATAATTTTATGGTTATTATTCTAAAATCTTGTTCAGTTATGCTGCTTATATCTGTTTTGAGCAATTCATTAGCTGTCAATTCTTTTTGGAGTTTCTTTGGAGGAGAGCTCTTTCTTTTTGTCAGTTTTGTTAGTTTTAAAGACTTTTTATGCTCTCTGCACCTGTGAGCGCTGCTGTATCCAAGAAGGTTCTTTGACTGTCCAGGGACTATCCTTTCAGACAGTGTTCTTTGAATAGTATCTCTGGTCTCTCTTGTTGAGACCTTGGTCATTTTATTTTCCTAGCCTCAAATATCAATGGTATTGATATTTGGGACTCTCCACCATATGTACTTTGGTTTGTTTCTTGAGGTAGCCCTGGAGAAGAAAACAGACAGACAAACACACAGGGAGCAGGAGCGCACACAAACGCACAGAGAAATTGAACTAACATGCAAATCGAGAGGGAAAATGAAAAAGTTAAGAGAAGAGATGGAGGAGGGAAGACGATTAATAGAAAATAAAAAATACATAAAAACGTCAAAAAGAAGAAAAGAAAAGGAAAAAAGAAACTGATGGAGAAAAAATGGTTGAAAGCATATAACCGGATTTCCCAGCTACAATTAAATAGCTGGGTGTATGTAGTACTGGTTGAAGAGTGTAGAGAAAGAGATAGAAGACAGGGCGGGGATGAGGCAAAATTGGAAATAGAATGAGCAGGCAGAATGGATAAGGAGCTTTTTTCGAAGAGCTGAAGGGTGGAAGGGTTGTATAGGTGAGAGAAGGACGCTGGTGTTATCCAGAGAAGCTATATGGTCTAATTAGTCCTGAGAGAAAGAGATGAAAAGGTCGGTATGTGTAGAATTTACATCTACAGAATGGACTAGATGTGACTATTTAAGCAAGCTGGTGACCAGAGTTAATCAGGTCACTGTTCGGGGATAAAGAGAAAAAGAAAAATAAAAATGAAAAAAAGAAAAAAGAACAAAGAAAAAAGAAAAATGAAGGAAAAAAGAAAAAAAAAAGGAGGAGGGCAGCACTCTAGCAGGGATGGGCATGGAGTGATCCAATGTGTCAGGCGAGAGTTCTGCCTTGGCTGTTGTGGGGAGGAGAGTGGCAGTGCTCCAGTCCCTTCTTGAACCAAGCACTGCACCTAGCTTTTTTGGTTGTGTAATCTCCCTGTGCCGGGGGCACAGCCAAAGTGGGTTGTGCTCTTTAACCCAGGGCAGGCCTAGTTTCCACGTCTCAGTTCTTGTGCCCCACTGAAATTGAGGTAGACACAACCTCGCAGGCGATCCCTTCGGGGCAATTCCAAGCCTCTTGCGTAGCCCTGAGGGTGGAGCCAGAGTTTAGCCCTGAGGGTGGAGCCAGAGTCGCTGCTCCCTTCTCCTCCAGGACGGTTGGCGAGCAAGGACGGGGTTTGCCTGGGGGTGCTTCCGGCTCGCTGGAGAGCGGGAAACCAGGTCCCTCTGTGTCTTGTCACCTAAAACACGAACTCGCAGGCAAATCTACCAGTTTTAAGTCCTTCACCTTCCCTCTAGAGTTCCAGCCAGCTAGGAGCACGGAGGTACGCGCGCGGTTCCTCCTGGGATCCAGCAAAGCCAGGAGTACAACGGAGCGGTGTGTCCGTGCCCAGCGCCTCTGGGATGAGTTGGAGCACTGGGACCTGGCACGCAGGAATTTGGTGCACGCGGTCCTCCTGTGCCCGGAGCGGAGGTTTTTCTGTTTCCCAGCGACAGGGACCGTATCTTGAGTAGTTTCGGACTCTCTCTTTTTCCCGTCTCACTCCCCGCAGATGGGGATCGCCCCCATCCCTCGAGTCTTCAATCCCGGCCCAATTTTATCTTCCCCAGTTCGCACTCACGTTAGAAGGCTTTCTCAGTGGATTCTGCATCCTTTTTCTCCCAAACTCTTGGGTTCTATAAGGTTTCCTATGGCTTCAGATCTTTTCCGTATGTGATATGGGGGTGAGTGCAATGCACGAGCTCCCTACTTCTCCACCATCTTGCCCCTCCACCTCTCAATAGCTATTTCTACTTTCATTTCCTTTGCTTTAGGAGAATTATCTAGGAAAGTATTGCTGAGACTTATGTCAAAGAGATTACTGCCAATGTTTTCTTTTAGAGTTTGTGGTTTCAGATCTCACATTTAGTTCTTTAATCCTTTTTGAGTTTATTTTTTTTGTATGGTATGAAAAAGTCATACTGTTTCATTCTTTTGTATGTAGCTGTGCAGCTTTCCCAATACCATTTATTGAAAATGTTGTCTTTTTTCTATCGTATATTCTTGCCTCCTTTGTTGCAGAATAATTGAGCATATATTCATTGGTTTATTTCGGAATTTCTGTTCTGTTCCATTGATCTGTATGCCTATTTTTGTGCTGCTACCACACTGTTTTGATTACTACAACTTTGTAGTATATCTTAAAATATGGAATTATGATACTTCCCTTTGCTCTTCTTTCTCAAAATTGCTTTTGGTATTTGAAGTCTTTTGTGGTTCCAAAAAAATTTTAGTATTATTTGTTCTAGTCCTCTGAAAAATGTTATTGGCATTTTGACAGGGATTACACTAAAACTGTAGATTGCTTTGGGTACCCAGGACATTTTAACAATATTAATTATTCCAATTCATGGGCATGGAATATATTTCCCTTTATTTCTCACATCTTCAATTTCTTTCCTCAATGTTTGTTTTATAGTTTTTGGCTAGCTGGTAGGAACCGTGCCTGGCAGTGTCTAGGGTTCTTGAGGCACTTTGTATTGGGAATGTTCTGATGGGATAGCTGAAAGTAAAGTGGGTACAAGCTGGGGTGCTCTTGGTGTTCTCCATGCAGATGGAAATACGACCAGATATCTGAAGCTAACTTGGGTACAAGCAAGTGGATCCTGGGACTCTTTATACAAATTGTTTATGGCAGAACAACTTAAGCCACAGTGGGCATGGTCTGGTGAGTCATATGGCTCCCTGTGCAAGGTGCACCCTGGCAGAGTGGATTGAGTGACACAGGCATGGCTATGGGGTGCCATGGTGCCCTGCACAGGGGACCCAAAGTGGTGTGTGCCTGGATTCTTCTAGGGTGCTTTGCACTTATATCACCTTGGTGAGTTGGCTGGAGGTATAGCGAGTGCTGACCAGGGCTTTTCTGATGTGCACCAAGCTCAGGCTTTCTTGGTTGGATGCCTAGGACTGGTGCGGACTAGGGATCTGGGGCTTACTGCAATGGCAGGATGGCTAGATTGTCCAGATATGCTCCTGACTGTGATGTCAAGGTGGAAGGGAATATAATTCATGGAGCTTGCCAACCCATCTAACCTGGAGAGAGTTCCAGAAGTTCTTGCATCAGTTGACAGGATTCTAAGGCTAGCTGTCTTTTTATTTTTTTTAATAATTTTTTAATGTTTTAGCAAGGGAATCAAGAGCAAAAATAAATGATTGGGACCTCATCAAGATTAAAAGCTTCTGCACAGCCAAGGAAACAACCCAGAAAATTAATAGGCAACCAACGGAATGGGAAAAGATAGTTGCAAATGACATATCAGATAAAGGGTTAATACCCAAAATCTATAAGGAACTCACCAAACTACACGCCCGAAAAACAAACAACCCAGTGAAGAAATGGGCAGAAGATATGAACAGACACTTCTCCAAAGAGGACATCCAGATGGCCAACAGACACATGAAACGATGCTCAGCATCCCTCCTCATCAGGGAAATACAAATCAAA